>NW_020291486.1:229157-237010 GCF_003184765.1 Aspergillus aculeatinus CBS 121060
TTATTTATTTTATTTATTTTATTTATTTTATTTATTTTATTTATTTTATTTAAAAGACAGTAGTAAGAAATAGTACATAGCCGGTATGTAAGTAGCGGGATTGGTGTGTCAGTAGCAGCTCCCAGTCGAATATAAAAGGCCTGTAGACAGAAAAATGTGCTCCGCTTGTAAAATTAGGCGTAAAGCACAAAGATCTCATCACAACGTAGAGGAATTTGATATCAACAAAAAGCATGTATGTCACGGTGTGAGCAAGAGGCTCCCGTTGATCCCGAGGAACCACCACTAAGAGTACCTGTCCTGCCTGAATCCTGTATCGATGCAACCTTATATAGTGTGCGCAGTGTGAAGCCATCGGCTTTACATCCTAGTCCTTTTGCCAATGGTGCAACGGTTATCCTTTGGAATGCGTACCCCGAGTTGCTCCGTGACAATGTATACAGATTCAATGCTAATGAAAAAATGCTTTTGATACAAAGAATACATAGATGTAACCGAGGTTGATGGAGGAGGCTTGCTCTAACAAACAGTGCCTTTCTATAATAATCACATTGTTTTATAAACTGAGTGGTGTTGTTGTGGTAGGGCGACGGCGAGAAGCCTGGGTAGGCTTATCGCCGTCCAAAAGGCGATATAAGGCTCGAAAACAGTTTGTAGAGGAAGGCGTTCAGGGTAGTGATGCATACAACATCATCTTGATGAGAAATGGATATGAAATCATCACGAAGAGCGAGGGCTCTTTGTATCATGGATGTGGATGCTGGTGGATTCGGACTATAAGGCTACCTGAGAGGAACTATCAACATGCGCGGCGGGCGGTGAGCGGCCCCGGCTGTCGGAGGCCTCGGGACCGCCGACAAAATTACTACTGTCAAAGCAACGTTTCCATCTCAGAATTATATTATCTATTAGGCTAAGATAGAAACTAACTCAACACAGTTCTCCTTCGTAACAGCAGATACCATCGGATTCGATCCACACGAGCACGAACCCCTCCAAAAGTCCATGGGAACGGTTGCAACCGTTTACAGGTTGCCCTGACCGGCGCTGGAGGCAGGGCCGGTGCCAGCAGCGGTGGGAGTAGGGAGAGAATCGCCATCGAACGCTTCGAGCGCAGTGGTTGAGGTGCCAGTAAGGTCACCACCGTTGGAGTTGGCGACGCAAGAGCGGCCGATGTAGGAGGAGCAGGTGGAGGAGGCGCTGTCGGAGGAGAAGAGGACACCCTCGAAGGTGTCGGTCTCAAGGACGGTGTCCACATCCTCAAAGTAGTTACCCTCGGCAAGAACGTAGCCGCCGGAGCCAATCTCGAAGGCGTGGCCGGAGTTGTCTGACCAGTAGTTATTGTAGATGTGCAGGTAGGTGTTGTCCTGAACCTTGGGGGCACGGCCGCTGGTCTTGTACAAATAGTTGCCGGAGAAGGTCACCTTATCACTGGAACCATCGAGATACACGTTCCAATAGTGATGGGAATCGCACGTTGCGGAATAGTCGGATTCACCGTCGATGTAGTTGTTGGTGATGGAGACGCGGTTGTCGGCGGAGGTGCCGAGAACGTAGTGCTGACGACCAATGCGAGCAGTCTACCACAATAAGGTTAGATGGGAAAGTTAGATCAAGAGATTAGATATAAGCTAAGATAAACTTACGGTAACGTGATCAATCCAGACAAGGTCCGCGTCGTCAAGGGTGATGGCATCACCACCCCAGACGTACTCAGGGTTGATGTCCGTGACAGCAATGTTCTGGATGATGATGTTGGAGACGCCGCTGACCATGCGGAGACCCTTACCCTTGATAACACCAGAGGTGCCCTCGCCAATCAGGGACTTGTTGGAGCCGACAGTGATACCGAGAGAACCGGCGTTGTCGTAAGTCACGGAGACAGAGGGAGCATCGGGCTCGTAGTTCGTGCACCAGTCATCCTTGTTGATGGCCACCTGGCATCCACTTGCCGTACCCCAAGGAGCACATCCCGTGGCAGTAGTGGTTCCCTCAGTGTCGGTGAAGTCAAAAGTCTTGCTCAAAACGATGACACGAGCCTCATCGTCACCGAGATATGAGACCAGCTCATCGGTGGTGGAGGGGTAGACGGGAGTGGCAGAACCACCGCCGGTAGCGGAGGCGGCGAAGCCGACGGGGGTGCCCGAAACGCCGACAGCAACAGCCCGCTGGGCGAGAGCCGCAACAGCGGTGAGAACAGCAGCGTACTTCATCCTGGAAGTTGGGTCTGGTGTGTAAAAAAGAGTGACTGAATTGAACAAAAGAAAGCAGGGAATAGAGAGGAAAGAACGACAGAGAGTGTGTGAGTTGTGAGCCAGAAAGGAAAGGCTGTGACTTGTGCTGACGGCTGATGGCTTATATAGCTTGTGATGATGCCCTGAGCCATCCCCTTCTCCTTGATCTCTTCTCATGAGACCATGATGAATATGTCTCGGGCACGCTTGGCAAGCCTCACGGAGTCAACGGATGAAGCGGAGGAGCAAGGTGAGGTCCACGACGAGTGGGGAAGCTGATACTGGGAGAATCGTTCTGTGGGTGGGTCCGAGCCAGAAGACTCAGAGAGGAATAAACAATTTAGAGTGCTCCGTAGTCCGCTGAGCAGCTTAACATCGAGTCCAAGGTTATGGGTCCAGAAGCCGGTAATGCCACTGTCGATCGGTGGGCGCTGGATTGCGATCGGCCGCGTAAAGGCAGGGAGCCCTGAAACACACCCACCGACAACGGCCAGTCACCGTGTGCGACGGCTCGGAGATACGGCCAAGAGCAGTAGTGGAGCCGCCGGTGCTTAATGTCTGATTCTGATCCCGTTTCGCATTGATGGCGGCTGCCGTGCGGGTTTCATAGCGCGAGCGCTATCTAACCGCGGACTGCTGGCGGGCACCCCAGCTTTTCCGTGGGAGGAGGCTGCATGACGTGGCCCGCAGCCAGACTGCTGCGAGACTAGACTCATTCTACAGATTTGGGTGAGACGGAAGCTGTCCGAGGAAGCGCAATCAAGGATTTAGTGATGGTCATTGAGTAATGGACTTCGAGTTAGGGCTTGCTGCCGGCCCGAGGTTTCCGTCGAACGACCCCATCAACCACGAGTAGTCAATCAACCATCCACAACAAATGATGAATGATTACAGATGATGATCCTCCTTAAGGTTAAAATTTCTCTCGACGACTCTAAGCCTTATCCGGTAAAGTCTTTTGACGGGATGTGAAATTCTCCATTTTTCCAGTTCCTGGTTGAGATTAGCGGCAGGCACTGGGGCCACCCGCTCTCCACTGTGAATCGGTGGTTGGTTCTGCACTGTGGAGACTCCCCTTCCCCTGGCCGATCATCCCAACTTAAGTATGGTCGCATATTTTCTCTACATGTGTATGGATGCAATGCATTAATATCATCATCGCATTATTATCGTCGTTACTTGCGTCACTCACATTATTCATGGCCATAGCCCCGAGCATATGTGTCGACACTGTCGAGGGCATTGTCACCAGCGCACCGCATAGGGCTTCATGGTGGGGCTTAGCATCACCGAACAAGAACACAAATACGATTACACCTTAGATCGAATGGCTACTCCCATTATCTCATGTAACCACTGCTGCGCTGGAGGATCATGCCAGATCCCTGAGCACCACGAGCCCACTCTTGCCTTCTTGGCCTATGCTTAATTTCAACAGCCCCATCTCTTATCCACCGCCACCCAAAAATCCCAACAACCTCATCAATATCCGGGAGATTGCGGAAAGACACAGGTTCCAGTCTGCAGCCCACCAAGAACGGCAGACAGATTAAGCTTCTTCTCTCGACCTTCTCCGGATGGAACTTCCGTCGACGAAAGCCGAATCATTCCTGCGCATGTCTCACCATCGCCATCTGCTAGATTAAAGCACGTCATGTCTCGGTCTACACGTGAGTAAAGCAGAAAAAGAAAGGGGAGCTTGTCTACGCGATCCTCGTATCGATTGAGCGCTCTTGCTCTTTGAAGGCAAACCCCCGCATTCGGCCATCAGAATTAATATACGGGCCAAGGCTGGCTTGCGTATGCTCGCGATACACCGCTTGTTGGGTTGGGGTTTGTCAAATTGAACATGACTCTGTTCTTCGACAAGTATGTCTTGCTGCTGAATCAGAGCTTTATCATCATACCACATACTATAACTATTTGCAATCAGGGTGATATGACTCTTCTAGCAGGCAAGCATACTTTGAGCGAGTACATAGTCGCTAGCCAAAATTGCAAATTATCTCAAGTCCATATTTTGTCTTAAGGTGTAAAGCTTGCATTGATCCAAACCTGTTGTTGAGCTAGCATGCAGCTGTCAAGCTTGCGCATCGCGCTCTCTTCATTGTATGTGAGACCTGGCCTGGTATGGGGCTATGAACATAGTTAGGGCTAACGACCCAGAGACGGGAGCTTGGAATGATCTGTTAGCATCGACCTCTCACTCCATGGTCTCGACAGCAAGTCGTATGACAAAAAGTAAGCAGCTCTCTATCGATTTGAAGAATATGTAGTAGGACGTGAGCTTCTAACCAACATTTCACTGCTAATCCACGAGTACGGAGCGCCAGGCAGATGTAAATGAGCAACATATACCTTTTAAAGAGTTGTTCGCGACCATGAAGATGTCTACTACTTGAAGCCACTCATTGCTCTAACAAATCAGCTTCAGCTTGCCAATTTTCCAACCCTCTATCATCTATGCAGAAGCGTCCCTCCTCCCCAGCACAACATCGCGGATAGCATCTGCCACATAGTCCACATTTCCCTCAGTCAAACCACATATGCTGACTCTTCCCGACGGCAAGAGATAGATATGATACTCGTCCCGCAACCGAGCCACCTGCTCCGTCTCCAGGCCCGTATAACTAAACATCCCAATCTGCTTCTCAACATGAGACCAGTCCCCGGGGGTTCCATTCAGCTCCAACCTCGTCCGCAACGCACCCCTCATCCTCGCAATGCGAGCACTCATCGTCCGCAGATCCTGCTCCCACTGCGCCCGCAACTCCGAATTGCCAAGCACCGTCTCAACAATCGTCACCCCGAAGCGCGGGGGATTCGAGTACTCCGCCCGCGCCATGCCAACCAGCTGCGACCGCGCCCCTCCCACCCCCATTCCCCTAGGTACCACCAAATGCAACGCCCCGACCCGCTCACCATACAGCCCAAAGTTCTTCGAGAACGACTGCGCTACACAAAGACCCGGAGACCCTTGCTCCCCCTCCAGCTGGGTGCCAAGCAGCTGCTCGGCGAAATACCGCACCGCCCACGCATCCCCATCGACATCCCCCGTCGCGAACCCCTGGTACGCACTATCGAAGACCACAAACAGGCGCTTGCGGCGCACGACCGCAAGCAAGGTCTCCCACTGGGCGCGGGTCAGATCCACGCCCGTCGGGTTATGCGCGCAGACCTGCAGGATGATCACGTCGTGGGGCGCGGCGTGCTCGTCCAGCACGGCACACATCCCCTCCAGATCGACCCCGCGGGTGGTCGGCGAGTAGTACGGATAGTCGATCTGCGGCACCGAGGTTGTCGCCCAGATGGACTTGTGGTTCACCCAGGTCGGGGCGGGGATGAAGACGTGCTGGGGCCGCAGGTGCGCGGCCAGGAAGCTCGCGGCTAGGTGGTTGGCCCCCGTGCCGGAGACGGTCTGGATGGAGGCGATTTGGTCGTGCATGGTGGCTGTGAGGTATGGTCCGAGGATCAGGGTTTGGGCGAGGTCGAGAAAGGTGGGCGAGCCGGCGATGGGGAGGTATTCGTGGTTGGCAGGGGTGTAGGAGAGAAGGGATTTTGCCTGTGTGGGGGTAAAGTGTAGAGTTGGTTAGTCTTGTAGTTTAGGGACAGTGTATTGTGCTGTAGATATGTAGATGTAGGGTTGTATTCTTTGGAGGTGTTCTGGGGAGGTATGCGCTTACCTGCTCGACGCTGGGGAGGACCCATGGTGAACCATTCTCGTCGCGGTAGGCTCCGGCGATCAGGGAGACTTTGTCCGCGTGCGCGTCGGCGTCGTACGTGGCCATTAGGCCAAATGCGATGTCAGGGGGTGCAATGGGGAGGTCGAGGTATTGTCTTCCCATGTTGCTTGGGGACGTTGCGCTAAGGGGGTGAGGGTACGGGGTGCGCTGTGCGCTGTGCGTTGTGCGAGCCGTTTTGCAGGCCAATGCGCTGTGGCTCTCTTGATACAAGTGTGAGTCTATACTTGGGCTTACGAGTTTTGGTGGCATCATCTGTTGTGAAACTGTGGTTCTTATCAATGTTCTTGAGGGCTTTGTGGCAATCGGTCTACTGTCGGGTGGCCGATTCTCAGGTCGGCATCTTGACTATCCTCCGTCCATGTCAGCAGAAGCGACGTTAGTCTCTATGGAGGTGTTTTAAGTCTCTTCCAATGGGATAGTCTCTTTCTCATTCCAACTCTAGTTCCGTTGTAAGGTCTTCCGCGCAATTGGTTTGATTCTGAGACCCGGTGATCCTCATGGCAAGCAGTATGGACATGGATATATATCGATACGGGAGCGGGGGCTGGCACGAGCTAGCTCAACTCCACGCATCCTTGTGAAAGCAATGTCATTTATTCAGCTACTGAGCATACAAAACTTTAATCCTTTCAGAGACAGGCAAACAAAAGAATCAAGTCTCGAGACTTTTATGGCCTGAAGCAAGGTTGGCAAAATAGATCCCTGCAAGCTTGATGACAATAGTTTCAAGAAGTAACAAACCCGCATAGCAAATCCTCGATGGTCTAACGGTCATGATTTCCGCTTGTCAATCCTGAAACGAAACAAGCGCGGGAGACCTGGGTTCGACTCCCAGTCGGGGAGATTCATTTTTTACCTGACCCGCCGGTCCCGAACGAGACTCGTGTCTGCTTTTGACACACTCTCGTTGTCTGATTGTCCATTTGTCCTATTCTCGCCCTCAGTTAGTTACCATTGCATGCCACCGTGGACGTGTACTTTAATTCTCCCATGCCTGAAGTCGACCAAAGTGGAAAGTTGTCACAATGCGACCGTGAGGACTTGGCGTCTTTTAGATAGACCAGATCCCTGTGCAAATCAAGCTGTCTGCAGAAAGAGTGTTCTAGTGTCTAGTGTCTAGTGCAGTGCACTGCATGGAGTGGTTCTGCAATTCTGTAGTTAGTGCCAAGTCTAGGCCCGGTCTCGGACGTGGATGGGGGAGTCAAAAACGTGGTGAGTGAGCGTGGGAACCATCAACCAAACCATGGCACGACTCTTATAGTAATTACCCCGCTCCAAGGCTGACTGGCGGCCGACCTCGGGCACTCCGTCTCCGACTCTCCGACTCCGATTCAACAGGGGCACTACCGCACTATTTAAGTAACTACATACATCGTGCTTTCCTCAATTCACTATCCTTTCCTGAAGATTACCTTGAAGGCAATGCCCTTGAAGTATGCAGCCAATCAGACATTGCGATTCTGCCAGCCCTACAGACCCTGAGACCCTGGGATCTACCCTACCCCGTAGTACGGTGATCTATGACGATGTTGGTTGCAAAGGCAAAAGCGGCGGGAGGCGGAGTTTCTGCAGGATGATTCAAAGAGGGTTAGCACTGCAAACCATGTGACTGGACTAGTCGGGGATGGACGGTCAGCATTCAGCATCGAATACGACTCCATCATCCACTTCGCACTCACTCACTCACTCACTCATTAATCCAACTCATCTCCACTAACAGTCTTTCTCTCCTTCTGTTTTTCTATCACTCTAACGGCTATTTGCATACTACTCCCCACAGCAGCTGCAGTGACACTTCAAACTGCACGGTTCGCTCCCGGGCCCACTTGTCCAGCCTGAAGAATCCAATCTTCACCATCCCTGCTTATCATTCTTC
>NW_020291486.1:237210-294294 GCF_003184765.1 Aspergillus aculeatinus CBS 121060
AGACCACACTACTCCACTCTTGATAACCAAACATGAATCGGAGACAACCCCCGAGACGCCATGCTTGCGTCCGATGTGTTCGACTCAAAGTGCGATGTCAGCCTGTCGAAGGCACTGGCACTTGCGTCCGCTGCACTAGACTGGGCCAGTCATGCAGTCTCCCCGATAGCTTACGCGCGAGTAGTCGGCCCAGGTACTATCTCCCTTGCGCACCCCTGTCTCATCATGGACTGTCCCCTCATTGACTGATTTGTTCCAGGAAAACACGCATCGATGCCTTGCAGGAACAGATCGATAATCTAGTCACCCAACTTGCCAGCAAGGTATGCTTCTCGAGTCCATCTGATCGTTCGGGAAGGTATTGATGGAGAGTCTCATAGCAAGCTGCCAACTGTCAGACCCCGTCGCGAACCGCCAGTATGACCAACACAAACGACTCGCCCGATACGTATCAGAAGGACTCACCGTCGCGACTCGCCCGCAGTGAGAGCGAAGGCGACCCACTTTTCGGTCACCTGCTCACCCTCGAGGAGGCCGACGAGCTCCTGGCCAAATTTCGGGCCCAGAAGATGCACCACTTCCCTTTTGTTATCATACCCCCAGACATGGACATTGCCTCGCTGCGCGATCAGTACCCGTTCCTGCTGACATGTATCGTCTGGGCTTCCTTGGAGCACAATAACTCCTTACAGCTAAAGCTGGAAGGCATGATCAGACAGACGGTCGCGACTCGGGTCTTCGTCAACAGCGAGCGGAGCATGGACCTGCTGCAGGGACTACTGGTGCATTCGGCGTGGTACCATTACCACTGGAAGAGCATGCATGCGCATCAGTACCTGCTCCTCCAAGTGCTGCCGATGCTTGTCTACGACCTCGGTCTGGATCAGGATGAGACGGTTAAGATGCAACTGCAGTCGGGACAGATCAGTGAACCTCGGAAGGAGCAGTTACACAAGACGCCGGCGGCTCAACGAGCTCTTCTGGGCTGCTACTATCTGACCCACAAGTGCGTGGCGCTTGAGACCAATGCCCCTGCTACCAGCCGAAGCTGACCCCGTATTAGATCTTCGATGTTCCGTCGACATATGAACATGCGACATACCATGTGCATCGATACCTGCGTGAAGAACCTCACGGAGAATCCCGAATATCCCAGCGACGCGCTGCTGAGAGCACTGATAGAAACACAGCCACTGATGCGCAAGTCTCACACGCTGCTAGGCGATGAGCTGAACTACTGCACCGACCAATGCCGAGACGCGACCTGGGAACAGATCCTCGAGGCGGTGGCGAGAAACCAGAAAGAGGTCGATGAACTGAAATCGCGTCATAATTTACAGGACAATTGTGAGCATCGTTCGTGCATCCGAGTAGAAGACCTCCTTATTCTAACCAACCCAGGGGCCTTGCGCATGGAGCTAGACGCCTTTCCCACCCTCATTTTCGGGCACTTCCTACGCCGGCAGAAGGACGCGTTCTACCTGCGCGACATCAACCAGCTGCAGGCGCTCGCCACGTCCGCCCACCGCGTGGCGGCCACCTTCCTCGCGACCCCATCGCCCGTGGCAGTCCACCTGCCGATCTCGTCCTACACGACCTGCTGGTACGCCATCGTCCTGCTGTGCAAGCTGGGCTTGTCCTTTGGCATCTACAGCCAGCTGCCGACGGATCTCGGCACGCGTAGCGTGCACGAGGTGGTGCTCGCCACGGTCCACAAGATCGAAGGGTTCTCGCTCGGCGATGATCTGTGGGCGGGCTGCAAAAAGGCCATCGCCAAGCTCCTCACCTGGCTGGAGAAGACCAGCAACGAGACCCCGCGGCCCATGCTGCCCACTCCGGCTGTCGCCACGTCCGAACCACCCAGCCTCATGGCGCTGCCGCCCCCGATGCACTGCCCCCCTGGACCGATGATGCCGCTCTCGCAACAGTACCAGGCCCCAGATCAATGGCAGTCGCCTCCGATCCCTGGCGGCCTGCCCACGGGGTTCGAGACGGATATGATGGTGGGCATGGAGAGTAACGTGATCGTGCAGCACATGATCGACGAACTCAGCCTGTTCGGGTGGGCTGGACAGGGTCCCTATCTGCCAAGCATGGGGGTCTGAAATTTGGGTCTCAACGACAGCAGTGCTGACTTCTCCACTGTAGAGTTCCTCTGCCGCTAGACCATCGGCCGTCTTTGCCTTTTGATGATCGCCACGCATTGTGTACATGATTCAACGTGTTTCCGCTCTGTGTCTCAACAAGCGTACTAGCTTGGGATTATGACAAGGGCGTTGCGGTTCTTCTTTTTGACAAGCGAGTTTGGATTGTTTATAACGTTCGGGAGCGGAGATATTCTTCTTCACAAGCATGCCAATATGCACGAGTGGATTTGTGTCTGTCTGTTTCATCGTGTCTATATGATATTCGTTCGAGTCACCACCTGTTGTATGGTTGTGATAAGCTTTAATGGTTTGACCCTTAACGAAAGACTTAAGGCAATTAAGCCACAGATGCGCGTCATCATCCAATTCAATGCCGCTGTTCACAACAGAGGCCCTCGATATCGATATCTGCTCGAGCGCAGGGCATAAAGGACGGGTAGCTGCGGTCGGATTCACCAACCATTGCCTAGAGCTGGGATCACCAGGGTTGCATTTTCCCTGCAGCACGGACAGTATACCACGGCTTACCCCACTCCCGATGTTCCTTACCCATGCAAAGAATGCATATCCCCCTGTGGTGACAAAGGACCTCAAAGGAAACCGAAAGTGACGCCACGGCAGCCCCAGGCTAGAAGCTCACAACCTACGACCGTGATAAATGGCTTGTACTCAGCCTTTCTCTGCCCCGATTCAAAACAAAGCCCCAGGCCGACCGAGCGTAGCCCAAGCCATGGCTTTCCCCTCAACAGTACGTACCAGCACACACCACCGCCACCTACTCAGAAGATAACCTTCTCAAACGCATCCCCCAACCCCCTGGCATGAAGCCACTGCTCAAGCGCCTGCATATCCCCACGATTCGCCCGCTGCCCGCTGCGCTCCCCCAACGAGTCCGTGATCTCCTCCATGCCCGCAAACACGCGCCGCACCGCCGCGCCGGTCTCGCGGAACCGCTCGCTGACCTTCTTCTGGTGGCTGGGGATATCGCCCCACGAGTGCGTCTTGATGAACTTCATGTACGCATCGATATCCGCCGACGCGCCCTCGAGACACAGCACCCCGGGTTTGCCCGCGAGCACGAACCCCGTCAGCGCGTACTCGGGCGCATGGTTCACGAGGTCGTCGCGCTTCGCGCGCGTCGACAGCGACGGGAAGTAGAACCAGACGCGCACCAGCGGGCCGCGGGCTGTGGCCGCGCCAGACTCGGATTTGGTCGAGCAGGAGGCGTCTTGCTGGACTTCCTCGGCCTCGACTAGGAGCCGCGCGGCCGCTTCTTGGATGTAGGTTAGTGCCTCGAATACGTCTGCGTCGGCGGGCATGGATGCCGCCAGCTTGGTGATCTCGGCTCTGGACAGCCAGTCCGGGCGCAGCGAGTAGGTCGGCGGTGGGGGTTGGTGGTCCGGTTTTGGGTCGGGCTGGGCGGCGCAGTGCAGCGGGATCGTCAGGTTGACTTGGAACCGCTTGTCGCTGTCTGCCAGGGGCAGTGAGACGTAGAGTGAGATGCTGGATGGGATGCCGGAGGGTGGTGGTGCGTTGGTGGGGTTGGGGTCCTCGCACCAGGCGCGCAGCTTCTCCAGGCACTCGGCTGAGGCTGGGGGGATTTCGAGTTCCTCGGGCGAGGCGTACATCGCCGTGAGGAGGTCGATGGTCGAGAGTTGCATCTCCATGAGGTCGATTGGGAGCACGGTGGTGGGTGGTGTGGCCATGTTTGCTCTGTGTTTGGCTGTAGCACTTGTGTCGAGATAGTGATGAGAAGAATCGGCCAATGGAAAGGGATATAGTTGGCCAGGGTCGTGGATATTAGTTTGGAGCCGCAATTAGCTGGATGCCTGGGTATGGCTGATTGGTTTATGGTTTGAAATGCATGATGCATGCAGCAGCAGCAGCAGCAGCAGCAGCAGCAGCAGCAGCAGCAGCAACAACAAGCGGGGTTGGAGCCATTCTGTTCCTCCGACAGCGGAGTCGCGGAAGATGGATCTTCCGTTATTTCTGGCTTCGGGACTCCGCAATTCGGAGGGGCAGGGTTCTTCCAGTTGCCAAGCATCGCCTCCAATTGGGGGAGTGTTTCGTTGGTCCGTCCCTTTCTTTGCTGTGGAAATCAACTCTCCTCCCAGGTTGAAACTAGTCCCTCCGCTGGTTACTGAAAAAAGCTCATGTGCCCAGTTACCTACGTAGCAGTCTAAGCGTTCCAGGTGAGCATTCACCGCGCACGGGCGCATAAAGAGCCATTCACCGTCACTTGCATCCCAGGGGTTACGAATGTTCATTATGAGTGCCGCCGGAGCACCGCAACGAGGAAGCCAGACGCCAGACCTCGGTTCACGGTTCGGAGCTCAGGTCCACCCTCCGTCCCTGTTGCGGCTTGCAGAAACTCAAGCTCGGCGGTAATAGCTCCAAAGGGTTTAGACGGGGACCCTCCCCGCAAGTTAAGGCCGAGATGAACCAGGCTGGATATGCAGATCACTCGAATGAGGTGGACTATCAAGGTAGAGACTTGACAAAGCCAAGTGCGCTAAGGGTGAGGGGTATCAAGCTCTTGAGGCCTGGGTTGCAGACCGTTCCTGTCGATCGTCGAATTAGGGAGGAGGATTCGTCAGCTCTGCGTCTCCATCAACAGGGGAGATACCATGTACTTGAGTAGGTTGGTGCCGGGGTATAAATTGGCCCTTCTGTGCCTGTTGATCCTCCAGCAGCAGCAGCAGCTCGTCTCAAGCCTCCTCTTCTCTTCTCTCTACAAGCCACAATCCCTTCTTCACATAACCCCAAACCAAGTAAAACACAATGCGTTCTCTCCCATCCACCTCCGTGACCCTCCTCACCACCCTCCTCTCCCTGGGTACAACAACAACCGCCACCCCTAGCCCTAACTGCGCCAACAGCACCAACCCCTACACCCTCTACCCGGTGACCACCAACATCACGATCCCCGAGATCGCCGCGCGCACCAACCGCAGCCTCTGCGACATCGCGCGCCACAACCTGATGGCCGACCCTCTCATCCCGCCCAACATCGGGCAGACCATCGTCATCCCACCCCTGAGCTGCGCCTCCTCCCCCCCGGACAACGAATCCTGCCTGATCCCCAACCTCACGCGCACGGCGCTGTGCATCAACGGCGGACCGCGCCTCTACTACACCGTCCACGGCGACACCTACGACATCATCGCGCGGCGGCTGAACATCTCCACCGCCGCGCTGATGGGCAACACCTCCACCTCCACCGCCGAGGCCTCGTCGGCCGACGCCCTGCTGGAGGTCGGGCAGTTTATCAAGGTGCCCCTGTGCGAGCCCAGCCAGTGCAGCATCAAGCCGTTCACGCTAGAGTACGGCGTGTACAAGGACCTGGCGGATGAGTATGGCACGACCGTGGGCCAGATTATGATGCTGAGCCCCACGTATAATTACAGTACGTCGCTGATGACCGGGAACACGCGGCCGACGCTGGATTTGCCGTTCAACTGTTCGGTTACCGGGGATGATGTGGTGGTGGTTGATTAGTGTCTTGGGGGCTGGCTAGTTATGCGAGAATCTTGAAAGGGAATAGGTATCCTGGGACAAATGTGTTCTAGTGTATATAAGGGTCGTCAAATAGAACTAAATATTGGTGGGACTCGATCGTGTATGTTGTTTACTTTAAGGATGCGAACGTGTGCTCTAATAGGGCATTTATCCCTGCCGATGATTATTTCGAGATTCAGAAAGTCATGTGACATCGCTGGTAGAAGATATCATATTGACTGCGAGCTAAAGAAGATAGGATAGTTCATTCGAGTGGGTTGTGAAACCACCATGGGCAGCTGGAGACAGCGGGAGGAGCTCCCTGGGAGGAGCTCTTGCTATCTTTCGGTAGATTCTTGGCATTAGAAACAGCAACAAAACACAATAATCATGGCCTTCTACAAGTAAAGCATACACCGGGTCGATGATAAAATCCCATTCCATCTCACAGAAGACCTTCGCACCTTCAGAATTGCATCACTACAACCCATCCCCGCCCCCAAACCAAAATGTCCCTCAACGAAATCACAGGCAAGCTCGCCCTCATCACCGGCGCATCAGGAGGGTAAGCCTCCCAACACAAACCCCAAATCCAATCTCAATACCAACCATCTTACCCTTCCAAAGCATCGGAAGCGCCTGCACCCGTCGCCTCGCCCAGAACGGGGTCCACCTCGCGCTGACCTTCTCCACCAACCGAGCCGCCATCGACCAGCTCGTCGCCGTCCTCCACTCCACCTCGACCGCAACCCCCCTGCGCATCTCCACCCACCAAGCCGACGTGAGCAGTCCCGAGCAACTCGACCACCTCTTCACGGAGATCGAGGAGTATCACGGCCAGCGCCCGGACATCCTGATTTCGAACGCCGGGTACGGCCGCCGCATCCCGAACGTGTGGGACATCCCGCTGGACGAGTTCGACCGCATGTTGACCGTCAACCTGCGGGCGTCGTTTGTGCTGGTCAAGGGGGTGGTCGAGCATATGAAGGCTCAGCGGTGGGGAAGGATCGTGTTCATGTCGTCGATTGCGGCAAGAGGTGGGGGGATTAATGGGTGTCGTATGTCTTTCGCCTCTATCTGGAATGCTGAGTCTGCGTACTATCTTGTTTGGGTTGAGTGAATGCTGATGAAGAGGGGATAGACTACGCCGCTTCAAAAGGTGGTCTGACGGGGATGATGATGAATCTGGCGACGCGGTTGGCCGAGTACAATATCAGCGTGAATGACGTGGCGCCGGCGATGATTGGGGAGACGGGGATGGTGGCCAGTGCGGAGGCGATCCCCAAGGAGGTGGTCGAGGGCATTCCGGTGGGGAGGCTAGGAAAGCCGGAGGAGGTGGCTAATGTGGTCATGATGTTGGTGACGACGGGGTATATGACGGGGCAGAGCTTGTTGGTGGCGGGGGGGTTGAAGTGACCCAGCTCTTGTTTAGACTGTTGATTAGGGGTGGTGTATGAACCGTGACTGTGAGTAAAGAAGATGGAGTTATGTTTTCATGAGCTTTTGATGTTGATCGGGCTGGTATACTTCAGACTGTGAGTTAGGGCTAACGTCGGGGATATTACCCCCCATGTCTAGCTAAGTTGTAAATCAGCACAAAATCTCGACATTTGCTGAACATTCAATAGTGGCTCAACAAACAACTCTTTTCAGAAGATCCGACATATGAAGGCTTCAGTTGTACCTAGTTATAGTCATGTAAGCCATGAAGCATATACTTTGGCCTTGAATCACCAAGGAGCTTTCAGTAGGTTGTATATTTGCGGACCAGGAAGATGTACTAGTGTATCAGAAAAGGGAGACAGTAATCCGCTATACTCAGTTTCCATGAGATCAACCCGACATATTCGGCTCTCTGCTTCGTTGGTGCGCACAGAACTAAATTGTAACGTATTCCATAGTTTTAACACGCAAGTAACATTCTGAGACAATACAAGAAAAAGCCACAATAAGCCAGTGATTCCACCGTGATAATCCCCTCTCCCACTTCCTACCCAAGAACACCCTTTTGCCCCACCATTCACACCGGCAAAACCACCTTGACCCCCATATACTCGCGCTGATGCATAATCTTCCCCTCGATCAGCACCTGATCCGCACCCACCGAGTTCCGCACCGAGTCCGTGGGATCCGTACACGTGGCGATCTGAATCTCGCGCCACTCGCGATTCGTAGGGACCAGTTTCCCCTGCGCCGTGAGGTTGCGAAACTCCTTGTAGACCCCTTGCTCCTCGACGCAGCCCTCTCTCTGAATTAGAGGTGATTCTGTGCAGAGGCTATTAGCATCATTTTTACCTACCCCTCAGGCAGAAAAAACTCACCCAAAGCAGGCCCCATCCTCAAATCCCCGACCGAACTATTAAACAGCACCAACGACAACCGCTCTTCCTCCAGCTGATCCGCTGGCGGGGTGAACACGCGATGCCGCGTGGCCTTGAAGTGCCCGCCCGAGACAATCTCCAGGGTATCGCCGATGTTGACCACCAGGGCGCCCGGCCGGTACGGCACGTAGTACCACTGCTCGTCGCGGCCCCAGATCTGCAGACACGAGATTGGCACGCTGAAGAGGAGGGTGGTCAGCCCGAAGTCCGTGTGGCCGTGCATCTTGATCCCCTTGGAGGCGTCGCGGGTCTCCTTCTGCACGGGCCGGAACAGCGCGTGCCGGAAGTAGCCTTCGCCCGTGGGGCTGCCGTGCGACTGCACCTTCTCCCAGAGGAAGTCGTCGGGGAGCTCGAGCACGCGCGAGAACAGGGTGAGGAGGCGGCGGTTGACGGACTGCGTGAGGTAGGTGCAGAAGGCTTCGATCTCGTCCATGAAGGGCTGCAGGCATTGCGGCACGCGCGTCGAGGGCGAGGCCCATTCCGGCGTGTACCAATTGAATTGCTCGATGCCGTCGGCGGGGCCGCGGTGGCGCTAGATGGTGGTCAGCTTCGAGGTTTCGAGCCTTTTTTCTCTTCTTTGGGTGGAGATGAGTCAAGGTGGTGGGGACCTACTTTGAAGCCGTAGGGGTGCTTGTAGCCGGACCAGACGCCGGTTTCTGGGTGGAAGAGCAGGCGTTGCTTGTCCTCCTCGCTGATGTGATTGTAGAGGTATTGTGCTAGGCCGAATTGGCGGTGGAGCTGCGGAAATTATCATCTTGTCAGCGTCATTTCGATTTAGGGCTGGGTTGTCCCCGGGTAATGCCTTACCTGCTCCAAAGAGACGCCGTAGTTCTCGAGGAATAGGAAGCCATCGTCACGGATGGCCACTTTCACCTGCTGAATCAGATCGTTGACGACAGCGGGGTCTTCCGAGTCAAGCAGCGATAAATCAATGGATTTCAGCTCGGCGAAGTTGTGCTTCTCCTTGGTGACGGGGGGAGGAGTCCAGCTGGGCACGAAGGGTTTGCCTGCGAGTGTAGGCGAAGGGGGATTGAAAGGGGCGCTTGGGGCCATTTTGATCTTGAGTTGTAGTTTCTCAGGTCTCTCTTACTGTACTGATTGAACAAAAGTTGACTCGATTGCGATGAGTTCATTTATATGCGCGATGTTGGACGCCGGGATCCTGTATACGATGTGCTCCGTGGTCATACGAGATTCCATTCATTTGCCCACCATTGTCTCTCAGCATCACGAAAAATGATAACTGCTCCTCAGTAAGCCCCCTGCCCTTTCAACTTGAGCTCCTCTATCAAACCGCAGAGCTCCCGCCAAGACGATGATAAGGACTATCGCAATGGGCGCTCTCCACGGGTGGGAGGAGCTCCTCCCGCTTGGCACTCCGGGAGGAGCATCACCACCTCTGCCGCCAATCTTCGATATTTAAATCCCCATAAACTCTAGTAGATAATCCCCATGCCCTAACCAACCAGATTGAACTTCACACAACGCCACTGTCTCCCTATCTTGTACAATTACAACCACAACCACAACCACCAATCCCCGGAATCCATCCCATCCCAACCAAAATGTCCCGCCAACTCATCTCCAGCGAGAAGTTCCCTCCCAAGCCTCACAACTGTGCGTCCCCCCCCTCCCCCCCTAAAAATACCCATACCTACCGGAAACTAATCCCCCGCAGGCCCAGCCGTCAAAGTCCCCGGCCTCGTCTTCTGCGCCGGCCAAACCGCCACCGGCGAGATCAAGCAAGCCACAGTCAGTATCCACCCGTCTTCCCCAACCCACAGGGAAAGCAGTCTAACACGGAAGGCCAAAACAGCGGACAGTCCTGCAAAACCTCAAAGAAGTCCTCGAGCTCGCCGGCTCCTCACTGGAGCAAGTCGTCAAGTACAACGTCTACCTGGCGGACATGAAGGACTTTGCGGCGATGAACGAGGCGTACATCGACTTCCTGCCGACACCGATGCCCTCGCGGTCGTGTCTGCAGGCGGTTGCGCCGGGGCAGGGGACCGTGATTGAGATTGAGTGTATTGCGCAGGTTTGAGCCTTTTTCTGGTTAGATGAATAGATTTGTTTTACGTTGTGGGATTGTTCTAGGGGCTGAGAGCGTAGAGTGGGATTAGGGGTAGCTTTGTGAGGGTTGTTTTGTGGGTATTGGTAGGATGGTTTACTTCCGCTCCAGAACGAAGGGGGGTTAGGTTATACATTGAGTTAAGATTGCGCAGATGGGCGAGAGAGAAAGGGAGAGAGAGAGAGGGGGGGTAGAGAGGCTGTGTGTGAATGTGGTATACTGTACTTGTCACAAAATCAATCAGCTAGGAGCGCTAGGGCTACGAGGCCATCGCTGCAAAGCGCTCAATTCTACATGCTCCGCGAACATACAGCCCTTACACACCGCGCATTGTCTAACCCTACCCAACAGCGGAGTCCCACAGCACAGCTAAATCAATACATCTCATACCGCCACCCCAAGCGCACCATCTCCTCCGTGACGCCCCCCTTCATCGCCTTGCGCACCTCCTCGTCCACCCCGGAATCCAGCCGCCGATTCTCGCGCAGCACCAACCACCGGTACGCCATCATCGTCGCGGCCAGCAGCACCGCCGCCCCCATCAGCGTGCCGAACGCCGCATAGAAATGCGGCGACGAGTAATACAGGTACGAGGCCCAGATATTCGAGGTCCCGCCGATGGCGTTGACCAGCGCCGACGCCGCCGCGCGCTTGGCCACCGGCCGCGCCAGGTGCAGGTTGATGGTCTTGTAGAGGAGGAGCTGGGGGCCGACGGAGGCGAACGGCAGGATCATCATGGCGAAGTAGCGGGCGCCGATGTTCAGCGTCGCCAGCAGGATCACGTACATCGCGATCGCAATCCCAATGCACCCCAGGATCAGCGGGTAGACGGTGTTCCGCCGGTCGGAGTAGAACATGATCCCGTAGTAGACGGCGCCCGCCAGGATGTACGGCGGCGCCGTCAGGAGCAGGCTGACCGTCTCGGAGAAATTGAGGGAGGAGACGAGGGTCGGGAAGTAGTTGGCGATGGAGCCTTGGGTTTGCGAGAGCATGTTGGCGAGGATGAGTAGGATGAGCTTGGGGTCGGATAGCGCGTGCAGGAAGCCTTGGAGTGGGTTTTCTTTTTCGGTGGTCGTGTTGCCCTCCGCCGCGCCGGCTTCGGACTCAATCCGCCACACGGCCAGATCGCGCTGCAAGGGTGAGAGGAGCCGGCTGTTGTGCGGGAATTCCGGCATGATCAGCCCGCACAGTAGCCCGATGCCTACGGTCGCACTGCCTTCGATGATGAAGAGCCACTGCCACCCGGCGATGTTGTGGACCCCGTCCAGCTGCAGGATGGCGGCCGCGAAGAGGCCCCCGAATGCGTTGCCGACCTGCTGCGCGATGTAGAGCCCCGCGATGCGCTTGCCCAGTTCGATCTTGGTGTACCAGGCTGAGAGGTAGTAGATGGCCCCCGGGAAGAAGACGGCCTCGGCGATGCCCAGGATCGCCCGCACCGCGAGAAGTTGTCCGTAGTTCTTAACTGCGGCCGTGGCGGCGGAGATGCAACCCCAGATAGCTACGGCGACGCAGATGTACAGCCCAGGCCGTGAGATGCGCGTGATCAGGATGTTGCTGGGCACCTGGAATGGGAGGTACCCGACGAACAGAATGGAGACGGCAGTGGCAAACTGCTCCGAGCTCATGTGCAGGTCGTCGGTGATGCCTTGCAGCTTGGCTGAGGCCAGGTTCTGCCGGTCGATGTAGTTGAGGATGTAGAGGATTCCGATGGTGGGTAGCACCAGGAGGTCGACCTTGCGGACGAGCCGGCGCTGCAGGTCGCGCAGCTCCTCCTCGCTGAGGTTGCGGAGTGACTCGGGCATGCGCTCATCGTACTGCGAGACTTGACCCTCGTGGCAGGAGGCTTTGTCCGTGATGGACGGTGGGGGTTTGTGGGCATCCATGTTGGGGGTTGAAGCTGCGGCAGGGGGTTTGTGCGTGTCTGCTGGGGAGGGAGGGGCTGCCATTGTTTTGGTGTTGTCTTGTGCATGGATGCAGTTATATGTCAGTCGGTCAATGCATAGCCATTGAGAGGATTCATGATAGTGATCACACTCAATTGACCGTATCAGTGAGTTGTGTTGTGGTGTGGAGATAGCAGATAAGAAGGGAGGAGGAGCGGAGGAGAAAGAAGAAGAGTGCTGCTCCTCCTTCTCCTCCTCCTCCTCCTCCTCCCCCGCCTTATCTGTCATGCCCTAAAATGCGGAGCTCCTCCCACCGATAAGCACAGCTGCATTACCCGGAGATCCACCCGAACACTGCCCATCTGAACCCACCTCACTTCCGTCCCTGGATATTTAACCCCAGCCGTGATTGACCATAGTCCTTCTCATTCTCACTCACACTCACCCTCAAACTCAAAACTGTCAATCAATCAATACCCTCCTCAACCAACCACCCCTCTCTTTCCCCCAGTCCCCCTAGACCCACCACAACAACCACCAAAATGACCCAAAAATCGCCCCCCACAGCCCAAACCACCACGATCCAAAACCCGCGGCTCCGCCTGCTCAACAAACTACGCACCTCGGACTACCCCGTAATGACCTTCATGGCGCTGCCCTCCGTCCGCATGGCCCAAGTCGTGGCCCTGACAGGAGTCGACGGGATCATCATCGACTGCGAACACGGCCACATCTCCGACGACGCGATGCACAACAGCGTGGCCGCCATCTCGGCGCTGGGGGTATCGCCGATCATCCGGGTGCGGGGTCCGGCGCACGACATCCTCAAGCGGGCGCTGGACACGGGCACGCACGGCATCATGGTGCCGCAGATCAACACCGCCGAGGAGGCGCGGCAGGTCGTCGCCTCCTCGAAGTTCCCCCCCTACGGGGTGCGGGGCCAGGGATCGGCGTTCCCGGCTATCGGGCACGGGCTGACGACCCCCGAGTATATGGTGTCGGCCAACGAGACGATCATCACGATGGTGCAGATCGAGACGAAGGAGGGGGTCGAGAATGTCGAGGAGATTTGTGCGGTGCCCGGGGTGGATTTGGTGTTTATTGGGCCCAATGATCTCGCGCAGGCGCTGCTGGGGTATGTTCCTGCGCGTGGGGATGAGCCGGTGTTTGTGGAGGCGATTAATAAGATTGTGGAGGCGGGGAGGAAGTATGGGAAGTGGGTGGGCAGGATGGTTAATAATGGGGCGTTGGCCAAGGAGGCGAGGGGCATGTATGATACTGTGGCTATGACGGGGGATACTAAGGCGGTGCAGAATTGGTATATTGCTGAGTTGGAGGTTGCGAGGTCTTAGATTTGGGGATGGATTGGAGGTTTGAGGGGTGGTTGAGGTGGGGTAAAAGGTTGTATATATTCAATTGATGACAGGTTTGGTTTAGAAGGATCTTGTGTTCTGCTAAGGGGGGAGGGGGAGGGAAGGCAGTAGGTTTGAAGGCAGGAAGGCAGTTTCAACTACACCCCCTCCCCAGCTCGTCCAGACATCTTCCGATCAACCGCCCTATCTGCCACCGCTCACGCCGCCCAAACACCGTCCTGGCCCAGTGCAGCGCCCCCTCCCCGTCACCATCTGCCACCCCGACCACCCCCATCGCCCCCGGCACCCCCCACCGTACTAGTTGCCACGCCACCAAGAACGCCTGGTACGCGTACAGCAGCACCCACGGCGCCTCCGCCCGCAGGGCCTCGCACCGGTCCAAATACCCCAGGAACCAGTCCACGTGCGGCTGCACCGCCTGCACCACCGTGTCCACCTCGCACAGCACCTCGCACGAGGTCGGCGCCAGCCGCGTCGACTGCTGCAGCCACGTGTCGATGCTCGCCCCGACGATGCCCCCCGTGTGCAACGGAGACCACATCTGGAGCTCGAGCATGGCCGTTTCCCACGTTGCGGCGCAGGTGATGGTGCGGACACTGGTCGCTCTGGGCATGCTTTCTGCCGTAGGAACGAGATCATCCTCCGGACGGAGGTACGGACCCAGCGCCGCGAGGGACGAGCGCAGCGCCCCGAACCGCTCCATGCTCAACATCCCCGTCATCGTGGACCAACCGGAGATCTCGCGGGCGCTGGAGATGAGGAACTGCGCGATGTTGATGGCGCCGTAGGGGTCAAAGGGGGCGATGGGTTGGACGTCGGCGGTTGGGGAGAGGAAATGTCGGATTGCGTCGGCATACTGCAGCATGGGGGTTTCGGCGGTGGTGGTGGAGCGAGAGGTGAGTTGGAGATGGGCCCATTCCGCGCTCGTCGAGGCGGACCACTGGTTCTCGGGGCAGGGGAGGTCGTGCTTGATTTCCAGGTGGGAGATGCAGCGTGGGATGGAGAGGAGTTGGTAGTACAGGGCGTCGATCTGGTGGACGGCGAAGATGGTTCGCTTGTGCGATTCGGCGTGGATGAAGGCGCGCCAGAGGGAGTCGAGGTCGGAGGTTGACGCTAAAGAGGTGGTCGGGGTTGGTTGCATGAGGCCTGCGGATCGGGCGAGGGAGATCATCGCCGTGTGCATCTTGAGGCCCTGGGTCGAGCTCTCGCCGCAGAGATACATCATGGCACAGATCTGAAGAAGGAGGTAGGATTGGATGGTGGTCAGGTGCGAAGTGATCTCGGTGGTATCGTCTGTGTCATTCTCGTGGCTAGGTATAAGGGTACGAGCACGATGGAAGCATTGCACCGACAGGGTGGCGCCAGACCCGGATTCGTCTTCTCGTTCCGGATCGTCACCATATTGGTACGCAAGACTGAGAATACTCAGGATCAGATGCGCGGGTACCTGCGTAGTATCGAAGGTTGCTTGGTGTAGAAATGGGAGAAAGCAGGAGACATGGTTGAAGAAGAGATCGCGTCCCCGACGGATCTGCAGCTCGGACGGAAACCAATCGTCTTGTACGGGCAGCGAGGAATTTGATGGAGATCGTGCCGGAGAGTCCGATACACTGGGTGATTTATTGCTGGAGGTGGGAGAATCTGCATGGGCAAAAGCTGGTGGTTCTGGTAATAAATTCCAGTCGAGTTCAAAAACCTCCTCCAGCGCGGCGTGACTCGGACTCCTCCGGAAAGATTGTGCCGAGGGCCGACGTCGGCTCGCCCTCGCCGTCTCGTATTCGTCGCCAGCCAGCTGGAGCTGATGAATCGAGCATGACTGGTCAGCTTCCATTCTCGAGTCTCTTCTCTTGACCGTCCGTCTCTCGTGGTGCTCGGGGTGCTTCCGCTTCATATGCCGATTGCGCAAGTCCGGACGCGAGAAGGTCGCGCTGCAATGGCCACAGGCCAGCGAGACTTCACCCGAGGAACGCGAGTGCAGGGCAGCATGGCGCTTGAGGTTTTCATGTCTGGTGAAGCGGCTCTGACAGATGGAACATTGGAAGGGCTGGTAGGGTGGGACTGGTCTAGTAGAGTGTGCGACCGACATAGCGTATTATACTCGATGCTGAGTAGGTGCAGTCACTCCCGAGACAGGAGGCTGGTGTTGCCAATGAGAAAGACATCTGGGGGAGCGAGAGTATTTAACGCTGGCTTGTACTGGAGTAAGTACTACCTAGTAGGTAGTTTACCCCACCCCCGCAAAGCAGATCGCTGCTTGGCGTCAGATCGGCTATTCGGCAATTGGGCTGGGCGAATCACCGTGACGCTCGCCTGACAGAACCGTGAGCACCTGAGTATGCTTGATCCTTTATTGGAAGCGACGTAAACAGACACATAAGAGAGCCTAAACATCGACTGCATCGACTGCAGTCACGAAAAGCAGATGGAAATAAGTTACGGACATGGATGCTGGGCTTATCTGATAGCTAAATGAACCCGGTCTGATTGGACGATGGAATCCGCTGTCGGCCTGCTTATCTTATCTCTGATCGGCCGCTGATTGGCCAGCGACTCCTTTATCGGCCGCCGTCAACAATCCATGATCAGGGAGGTTCTGTATTTTACCTCGTACTGGAAAATTCGCCAAGAATCATCGGCTAGGCAAGGGGCACACCAAAGGGGTCCTTCGGATGTGAGAGCAAAGGTGATGACGAGAACAGAACTAGGGTCGTGACTGCTCCGTAAACAAGCTGCTATTTGTCTTGCATCCCACTGACAGCCGAAAATCTACATGACCATTTCACAACAGTGTGGAGGCCCTGACTTTCCACAGTGCAAGTCAATTTGAGAGTCTCATATCTCGTGATATTTGTAAGTGTCTTATTCACATTCCTCCAATGCAAGGGCCCGGCCAAGCACCGTACAAATATATCCCCTACAGATGGCACTGCCCGTGTACGTTCCTCGAGACCGATGTTCCGTTCAGGGTCAACTGAGAGAAACAGTTAGGATCCAATAGCTATCACCCCCCAAAGCAGTAGAGGAGATTAAACTTACAGTCCAGTGAGCGTGCTTCTTGCAATAGACCGGCTTCAACCCGTCCGTACAGTTCTCGCGCTCGTAGCTCCAGTCCGTGGGAAAGGCGGGGATGCCTAGTCGGTTTGTAAGTGATCTGATCCAATCTCATCCCTTGCCACAGTGAGAACTCGTACATTCACCCGCAACCCGATCACCCAGATCCCAAGCACCGCCGCCCGCTCCGACAAAAGCACTCGTCACTTGCTGGATGACGTCGTCGCCCGCTTCCTCGATCTTGTCGGTGTTGCTGCAGCAGAGAGGGATGCCGTCACTGTAGTCGAGGACAGACTCGGCCGTAGCCACGGCGGCGAGGAGAAGAAAGGCAGAAAGTGTGAATTTCATTTTGGTGGCTTCGTATGACTCGGTGGGAAAGGAAGTAAATCAGGACGCATTCTGAAGACGGGACCTGGGAGCGTTTTTATGCTCGCTGTTGTGCCAGGGGATTTACCCTCGCCGGACGAGGAGCAGGAAACGAGGAAGAAGCTTAAAGCTAGGCAGACGCCGTCCCTGGCATGTGGAGCTGAGACGCAGCCATTAAAACATCTGGTGTCAGTGACCCCCTTGCGCCCGGTGATTGATGGTCGTCTATTTTTCTCGTCAAGGGATAGAGTGAGATGATGCCAGCGGTAGGTTTGTTGACTGAGCCAGAAATTGTGCGCTCGTGTATGTGTTCATTGTTCCGGCTTGATGTATTTCTTGCCGGTAGATCAAGGACACGATGAGTCTCTACGGTCGGGATTTGTATCAGCTTGGGACAGACCGAGTTAAAACTCGAGCCTTGATGTTGCCTGGAGAGTATTCGTTGGTTACCGTATGGAACAGCATTGAAGGCGAATTATGCAGCATCGATGGCCCGTTGAGCGACCGCGCAGCAGTCCGCGCAAGCCTTGGACAAGCGCCGGATTGCTTCTTGGGTCGAATCGCGTGCAGTTTGCGATAAATACGATTCTGCTTGGTGGAGAATTTTCAGGTTATATATCTCCGAGGCGGGCCGCGGGTTGCGTATAATGCTTGAAGCGAGCGTTTTCATCGCGACAGAAGGGTAGTGATAGGCGATACTGATGATAAGTCAGAAACTGTGGGATCTTGAGAGAAGCAGCTTGGTCTCACCCGAGATTGATATCATCCCGTGGTAAGTATTTCAACAAGGCGAGGGATGCTCTTGCAGCCTTAGACATGAGCGACGTGGAAAGCAGGACCCGAGGGTTGTCGGCAAATCCGGGTGAGGCGGAAAGGCTGAGCCCGCCAAGAAGATCCTGCGCGGTGTTGACTTCTCTCATGGCCACCAAAGAGTGGATAGCAATCATACAGTCATAATAGGCATAATGAATAAACAGAAGAGTCGGGAACACGGGCATTTTTCGGAATGGTGGGGATGCTCCGGACCCAGGCTGCAGTTCGCGAGGAAGTTTGCGCAACCACGCCTGCAGCTTTTGGTCGAAATCACCCGTCAGAGCCAGTAACTGGTCGAAAGGTTTGTTGACCGCGGAGGCTAGATACAACTGTCGAACAATCTGGCTCCTGATTTGCACAAGCTCGGCAGTGGGATGGAAGAGATTGAAGGTATCCGAGTCGTTCCGTATTGGTACGCTGTAAGCGCTTGAGGGAGAACTGATATGCAACGCCTCCCCAACTATGTCTTCTTTCTGTGCTGGGGGAACCCCGAATCGATAAGATATCCTGTAACAGTCAGAACAGCCACCAACAGTAGAGGCCTTGTCGCACATACTCATTATCCATTGCACAGACCATCCAGAAGAGCAAATCTCGACTCTGCCTTTCTTCGACAGAACATCGCAGGGCTTCCGAATTGCCTAGATCTAATTGGTTGCAGATTTGCACAGAAATGGCAATGAGCGAACTGCAAGGGTGAGCAGCAGACAATGACAAGAACAAAACAGCCATCACTAATGTAGATTTGCATGCCCAGAGATCAGGGGGTGCTAGTAGAATCTCATTAATGGCCTGCAAGGCACCCTTCATAAAGAGCGCGCTAGTCTGATGATCAGGCCGACCTGTTGTGGATGGAAGCATGTAGGCGACAGCCAAGATGACATGAAGGCTGGCCCACTGGCCTGGGCCGTGCACCTGCGGATCCGTGTAGTTGCCAGCAAACAGAGCGTCAACGTCTGCCTGAGTGAATACCGGCAGGGTAAGGTTGAAGTACTCCATGTAGTCATGTAGGAGTTGCTTCAAAAGCTCTGCCCGTGGGAACGGGCAAAATAGCTTTCTGGGTGGCAACAAGGAGCTTAACTGAGGTTCGGAGGCCACACTCCCTAGAAGATGATCAAGATGACTCGAATCCGCTCTTTGTGATATCCAGTCTAACCCTTCATTTGTTAAGACCGAGAAACCTGTGCCAAAGTCAGACGAAGGATGCATCTCAGGTGGTGGTCTGACTTACATCCCGCACCTGTGTTGCTTATACACCTTGGGATGTAAAAGCACGGGGGTTTCTCTTGATGCAGACCCAGTCCGCTCTCAACGCGCACGGGACGAACAACACTCTCTGAGGGTATGCTTGCAGAGACTGGCTCCTGTTGACCCAAAAAGTCTTCAATATCTAAATCCTCCAGAGGATCGAACCCGAGATGGTTGGGTGCCGAAACAGGTGGATTGGTGTCATCAGGAGGCGTGTCTGGCATAGAACTGATCTCTCCCGCACCGAATATGCTACTGAGATGGGTCTCGAGTTTCTCTAGCTTTCCTTCGAGGTGGTTGATCATTGCCTCTCTTCATAAGACCAATTAGTGGATGAATTTCCCTGGCAGATGATGCGTGGGGCTCACCCACCGTCGCAGGATGGTTCTATATCTCTGCTCGTTTCTAGTGCACGAGATACCCATCTTCTCGCAGCGGGAGCACCTGGAGTTCATCGAGGAATCGCATTTGGTTTTGCTGCGGCGACATGCTTCACACGCCTGGTTCGTCGTCTATCAGAATATACGATAGCTAGTTATGAATCATGATCACGCATACCTTCCGCCTTTTGAGGATGTCATTATGTTCGTGGCGTGACTGCGAGAGAGGCGACCCTCGCGTGTTGGACATGGATGATGATGATGATGAAGAAGAGGAAGAGGAGGAAGGCCGGTCATGGTGTGCGTTGAGCATGGTTTGGAGAAGGTAGCAGGAATGACAGTCCACGGTCACTGGACTGGCTAACTACCTTATTGAGTTACAGTACGTGGCTACGAGGTAAGTGTAGGCTCAATCAACTTGACTCCACCTCTATCAGCTTTAATACCTTGAATACCCCTGATGGCTGGACAGGATGGAGAGCTGCGTATAATCCGTACCGGAAAGTTTCACGTACCACGGACAACGTCTGCGCCAAGAGAGATCTGTCCAATAGGACCGGGCTAACATTAATGGGCTAAGCTCTATTCGGGTCTTCGGAGGCCGGATGTTGGGCAGAATCGTGAGGGCGGTGGGTATTGAAGATGTAACAATACAGCAGCTTCTCCGGACCGTTAGCCTGCCGATCATCTGTTGCTTCTCCACTTGCCTCGTCCCTCGTCCCTCATCCCTCATCCCTCATCCCCTCATCTTCTCATCTCTATTCTCATCCCAGCCTGGGCATTCCATCAGATTCGCCTTCGGACAGCGCTTTGACCACATCCATCATGCTCTGCATCTTTTCCCTGATACAGAACTGCTCGCAAAGGCCGCCTCAGTGATGGTGGGTTATGGTGTTGTTGTTAGTCTGACTTACAGTACATCAACTACGGACTCCCAACACACCGAGAATTCAGCCCATTGATTGACTTTTGATAATGGCTCCGTGGGTCCAACTAGATCCATCCACGCTTCTTTCGGCTCCCGGACGTTCACTCAATTTTTGACTCGGGCTCAGGGACTGGTCTCCACCCCCCTAACTCTGGGTCTTACACGCTTTGGTTGGCTCGGATGCCGGACACTCACTGCTGACGCCTAGCTGGTACTTCTCATTTGCAACATGTGTCACAATTTGAATCATTTATGTCTTGCTTATACAATCTCGTTCGGCCCCCCGGGTGTTCGCCCTGCACGATGAGCAAATACGATCGGATTCTCAACGCTCCGCAAGCGGGTCGTTCTAGAATCCGCGCGGTCCATCAACTATGTATATCTAGCACAACCTTCGCAGACTCCTCACCTCTGCTCTGGATTTGGTGTCTTTCAAGCGGTTTTTCGGTGTTTGTGACCCAAAGTTTCTTTTCTGTCAATCTAGAAGCCTTGGAAGGACCCAGCGCCTTCCGTAGGCTGATCGGACGTCAAGGGCCTGCACCACACTGCCAGGCACCCTTTACTTTGTCTTCGCCTCTTTTATTGTTTTCAAGCTTACTCGATTCATGCTAAGATATTTGTGAACACAATCCCCTCTTAATATGTCGTTCGTTCCTACTACTAGCACTAACGCCGGGCGGGCGCAAGAGGTGGTCAGCCACAACCTGCCGCAAAATGGCGGGGCAGCCTACCATGACGATCCAGCTTCGGGACCAAAGGAGTTTGACCAGGAAGCCAGCGAAGATGATGCGACGCTTCAAGGACGGGAAGACAAGATGGAGGCTCGTGTGGGTGATCTCGCACGCCGGCTTACTCGACAGTCCACTCGCTACTCAACCAAGGCCGACCTTGAGAACCCCTTTGTCACCACTGACCCGGAATCGAAGCTGAATCCACACAGTCCCAATTTCCAAGTCAGAGATTGGATTAAGATGCTCCTCGCCATTCGCACGCGTGATCCTGAGCGCTACCCGGACAGGACTGCAGGCGTGGCTTTCAAGAACTTGAGTGTACACGGTTACGGCTCGCCCACTGACTACCAGAAAGACGTTCTCAATTCACTTCTGGAATTTGGTACCCTTATTCGAAAGCTGATGGGTGCCAAGATGCAGAAGATCCATATTTTGCGCGAGTTTGATGGGCTTGTCAAGTCAGGAGAGATGCTCATTGTACTTGGCAGACCCGGCTCGGGGTGCACGACCTTCCTCAAGACGATCTCTGGGGAGATGAATGGTATCGAGATGTCGGAGGAATCGATGCTCAACTACCAGGGTAAGTTCCCTCCTCGCAGCACTCGTCTGGTGACCCCATGAGTGCTTACAGTGGGTGCTTCCCTTTAGGTATCCCTGCGAAGGAGATGCACAACGCCTTCCGAGGCGAAGCCCTCTACAACGCGGAGACAGATGTTCACTTCCCGCAGCTGACTGTTGGTGACACGCTCCAATTTGCCGCATTGGCCAGGGCTCCCCGAAATCGCCTCGAAGGTGTCAGCCGACAACAATACGCTGAGCATATGAGAGACGTGGTCATGGCGATGCTTGGTCTTTCCCACACGATCAACACCCGTGTCGGTAACGATTTCGTGCGTGGAGTTAGTGGTGGTGAGAGAAAGCGTGTCAGTATCGCAGAGGCTATGTTGAGCCAAGCACCACTCCAAGCATGGGATAACAGCACTAGAGGTCTTGATTCCGCGAATGCTCTCGAATTCTGTAAGAATCTGGCCTTGATGAGCAAGTATACTGGCACCACAGCGTGTGTTGCTATTTACCAAGCCTCTCAAAGCGCATACGACGTTTTCCAAAAGGTAACCGTGCTGTATGAAGGAAGGCAAATCTATTTTGGACCGACCTCAGAAGCCAAGCAATTCTTTGTTGACATGGGTTTTGAGTGTCCTGACCGGCAAACCACGGCTGATTTCCTTACATCCCTGACTTCGCCCTCAGAACGACAGGTTCGGCCGGGCTTCGAGAATCGTGTCCCTCGCACTCCGGACGAATTTGCGGCTGCCTGGAAACAAAGTAGTGCGAGAGCCAAACTCTTGAGAGAGATTGATGAGTTTGAAAGTCAATACCCTCTCAAAGGCTCTTCATACGAAGCCTTTGTGGATGCGCGACGGGCGATGCAGGCAAAGCATCAACGCCTGAAATCCCCGTATACCATCTCAGTCTGGGATCAAATCTCTCTCTGTACGACCCGGGGTTTCCAGAGACTCAAAGGCGACATGAGCTTGACTCTCTCTGGCTTAATCGGCAATTTCATCATCGCCTTGATCGTCGCATCCGTTTTCTTCAACCTTCCCAACAACACCTCGAGCTTCTACTCACGCGGAGCATTGTTATTCTATGCAGTCCTCCTCAACGCATTTTCCAGTGCCCTCGAAATCCTTACACTCTATGCGCAACGTCCGATTGTTGAGAAACAGGCACGATATGCATTTTATCACCCATTCGCGGAAGCAGTAGCTTCCATGCTGTGCGATACTCCCTACAAGCTGCTGAACTCGATCACCTTCAATCTACCTCTGTATTTCATGACCAATCTGCGTCGGGATGCAGGAGCGGTCTTCACGTTCTGGTTATTCTCCGTGGTGACCACCTACACCATGAGTATGGTTTTCAGAACGATCGCTGCGACATCTCGTTCACTCTCGCAAGCCTTGGTACCCGCTGCCCTGCTTATTCTTGGCATGGTGATTTACACTGGATTCGTCATTCCCACTCGAAACATGCTCGGCTGGTCTCGCTGGATGAACTATATCAACCCAGTGGCCTACGCCTTCGAATCATTCCTCATTAACGAGTTTTCCGGTCGCACTTTCGAATGCTCGAGTATCGTTCCGTCTGGTTCACAATATGACTCAGTGTCCATGGATTATCGCATCTGTTCCACCGTCGGTGCCCAAGCTGGATCAACAGTCGTGGATGGATCACTGTACCTCAAGCAGAGTTACCAGTATACCACTGGGCATGCATGGCGCAACCTGGGAATCCTCATTGCATTCATGGCTTTCTTCGCCTTTGTTTACCTGGTCAGCACCGAATACATCTCGGAGCAGAAATCCAAGGGAGAGGTGCTGTTGTTCCGTCGAGGCCATCAGTCTACCCTTCCTACAGAAGGAGACGTCGAGATCCAGCCCAGGCCCGGTGGTGCTGTGAAGACCGAGACCAGCGGTGACCAAGAAGGCGTTCGCATTCAGAGGCAAACCGCGATCTTCCACTGGGAGGATGTGTGCTATGATATCACCATCAAAGGCGAAGACCGGCGGATTCTGGACCATGTGGATGGCTGGGTGAAGCCTGGAACTTGCACGGCTCTGATGGGTGTCTCCGGAGCAGGAAAGACTACCTTGTTGGACGTGTTGGCCACTCGAGTCACGATGGGTGTTGTTACCGGCGACATGCTGGTTGACGGAAGGCCCCGCGATCAATCATTCCAAAGAAAGACTGGCTATGTCCAGCAGCAGGATGTGCACTTACCTACGTCGACTGTTCGTGAGGCACTTCAGTTTAGTGCTTTGCTACGCCAGCCAGCCCACCTTAGCCGGAAGGAGAAGCTAGACTATGTGGACGAGGTTATCAAGCTTCTCGGTATGGAGGCCTACGCCGATGCAGTTGTCGGTGTTCCTGGCGAGGGCTTGAACGTCGAGCAGCGTAAACGTTTGACTATTGGTGTTGAGCTGGCGGCCAAGCCTCAGCTCTTGCTCTTCCTTGATGAACCGACTTCCGGCCTCGATAGTCAGACTTCATGGTCGATTCTGGACCTTATCGATACTTTGACTCAGCATGGACAAGCGATTCTTTGCACCATTCATCAACCGTCCGCCATGTTGTTCCAGCGGTTTGATCGCCTTCTGTTTCTAGCAAAGGGGGGTAAGACCATTTACTTTGGCGACATCGGTGAAAACTCGACGACATTATCCAACTATTTTGAGAGGAACGGAGCTCACACCTTGAAGAATGGAGAAAATCCTGCCGAATGGATGCTTGACGTCATTGGCGCAGCCCCCGGGTCCAAGACCGATATCGATTGGCACAAGGTGTGGAGAGAGTCTCCGGAGTACACAGGAGTGAAGCAACACCTATCTGAGCTCCGGTCAACCCTATCTGCCAAGCCCAAGGATGAGTCCGATCCGGAAGCCCTGAAGGAATTCGCCGCACCATTCCATATCCAACTTTACGAATGCCTGGTTCGGGTGTTTGCGCAGTACTACCGCACCCCGACCTATATTTGGAGTAAAACTGCTCTGTCTGTCTTGACCGCTCTTTACATCGGTTTCTCCTTCTTCCATGCGAGCAACTCGATCCAAGGCATGCAGAACCAGATGTTCTCCATCTTTATGCTGATGACCATTTTTGGCAACCTCTGTCAGCAGATCATGCCGCTCTTCTGTACCCAACGTTCGCTGTATGAAGTCCGTGAACGGCCCTCCAAGGCCTATTCCTGGCAGGCATTCATGACTGCCAACATTTTGGTCGAATTGCCATGGAACACCTTGATGGCGGTCCTGATGTTCGTTTGTTGGTATTATCCCATTGGCTTGTACAACAACGCCAAGCCCACGCACGCAGTGAACGAGCGCTCGGCGCTCATGTTCCTTCTGATCTGGGTCTTTCTCCTCTTCACGTCCACATTCGCTCACATGGTCATCGCCGGCATCGAATTGGCCGAGACTGGTGGTAATATCGCGACGCTTCTCTTCTCTCTCTGCTTGATCTTCTGCGGTGTCTTGGCTACCCCGGAGGCGATGCCAGGATTCTGGATCTTTATGTACCGTGTATCGCCTTTCACATATTTGGTCTCAGCGATGCTGAGTACGGGTATCTCTGGAACAAAGGCGGTTTGCGAGTCCGTCGAGTATTTGACTTTCAACCCCCCAAACAATCAGACGTGTGAGAGCTACATGAAGGCCTACATCAGCGTCGCGGGTGGGTACCTGGAAGATCCATCGGCAACGTCGAACTGCCAGTTCTGTACCATCAGCAGCACGGACACGTTCCTCGCATCCGTCTCCAGCTATTTCTCCGACGCGTGGCGGAACTTTGGGCTCATGTGGGTGTACATCATCTTCAACATTGCGGCCGCGGTGGGGATTTACTGGTTGGCCAGAGTTCCGAAGTCGGCTGGCAAAGCCAAGAAGGCGTAATTTGCTTGCTATAACTTCATGCGGTGCTTTTTACTGCTACACCACTGCCTATCGTTTGCACCGACCGCTGCCTTAGAATGTCTTTGTGGATGACTTGCCACATTCCCTACAGCAAAGCCCCGATATACCACCCCCTACCTTTGTCGTCTAGACTCACTTCATATACTCGACTCATTTATTTATTACCTTCCTGACTCTCCTTGAATCTCTTCCTCGAATCGCTTTTTTATTTTTGATTGGTTTTTCTTCTTCATGGAACTGCTGTATGCAAATGTACCACCAGGGTATCTCTGCTTCGACTCCTCTGTCCTTGTTCTCTTCAGGTTACTCTTCTACCTGGTCATGCCACCTAGAGCTTTTGCTTAGAGTATAGATTACTTTCTCTGAATACATATTACACACTCTGCTCATAGAGATGTGCTTATTGAAATTACACCTGATGAGTTTCATATACGTCAACTCGGTGCCGTTCGCAGGATTGTTACTAATCCAGTCACAATGACTGAGTCTTTTTCACCTGTTAGACTAAGCTATGTGCTCCAACCAAGCACTTTCTTCGGCAGGTTTTTGATATTTCTAGAAGAGCGACAGAGTCTTCCTCTCGGATCGAATATCCTCATAATAATATACTATGCGTAGCAAAGGTTGAGGACCATACAAGCTACCACCCAGGAACACATCCTAGTCATCCCAAGTTTGGCGCCACGGCAATGGCAGCCGTCGATGCAGTCTCGTCACTATCTCGCCATACCGTGGCTCTATCTCTCGACTGATCAAACCATGTCGAATGAGGAAGTCGATGATAGCGACCGCGCTATTCGGCTTGAACAGTCCTCTCCGCAACGCGTCGAGCACTTGGTCCACATCCCAAAGCCGAAAGTCCTCCACTTCTCCATCCTTTGGCCGAGGCACCGTCCCGGAGTCCAGTTGAAGCTCATAGAGGTATTCCACCTCGGGCAAGAGCAGCACCGCCGAGTCGTCATCCCCCTCGAATTGTGGCCCGAGACCTTTGGCATGGAAATACGAAATACATCCGCTGCGTCGCAGGCCCTTCTCCAGAACCATCCTGGGAATCGACGCCTCCTCCGCAGCCTCCAACATGACCGTACTGCGCGGCGTCTGCCCAACAGTCAGGGCCCCGGCCGCAGTGCAGTCCAGCATCCCCGGATAGGTCTGCTTGCTCATCGAGCGTTTCGCTATCCACAGTCGGATTCGACCACGCCCACCCTCATCGTCATCGTCGATGACATACCCCAGCATCTGCACCCCGCCGGTCACCACGCCGAAATACGCACTAGCCGACCGCTCAACCTCCAGAACCACGTCGCCGTCCGGCCCGTCGACCGCAAACCGCTCATCGCGCCAGCCGTCCCGGATACCGGTGAGTCCAGCCTCGATCATCCGGTGGACCACAGCTTCCAGAATCTGCATCCGGAGAGAACAAGAGGCAGGTGTCTCGGGAGGCGTCATGAGAACGACTGCGCGGGGATGTTCGACAACCACCCAGTGCCTTTCCGGCCAGGGAATGCGCCGCACCAGGGTCGTGGGGATGAATCCCAGATCCGCATCGATGCCCTCGACGCGCAACGCATGATATTTGTCGAGGATATCAGCGTGCAGCGCTGGCTCGGTATCACTGTACGGGACGCTGGGTGGTGCAGTGCAGTTCGATCAATAATCCATCCTCGTGGTTCTTGCGATGCGTGCAGGAAGATCCACATACTTATCTAGGTCGGCGACAATGGCGTAGAGAGATTTGGCCATAGCTGACTGTATCTGTATCAACTCCGCTGTAAGTCGGTATGTCTGGACTGGCAGTCCGGAAATTGGTTCTCAATGGGCCACGTGTGGTGATATGCTGCTACAACCAGTAACTTACACGTATCTACTCCTCTCGGGCGAAATCCGGGATCTGGCCGGCTGCCAAGGCCTGTGGGGCGGATCGAGCCAGTCGGGAAGCTTGGATCCGGATCCGAGTGCGTGGCCCGGCGATCCTCCGGAGTTCTCGCGGATTCTGCCCCGAGCTGCTTGCCGCCTTGGGCTTTCAGTCTATCCGAAACCAAGATTAGATATTAGTTTCAAAATTTCTTCTTGAATCGATGCTTTCTGATGAGATTGTGTAGAGATCAACGCAGGAATGTATATGTATACCTGACTACTTCAAGCGGTGATATGCTCGAATCTCCAACATATAAATGTAGCAGCGGAAAAGGGGCGTTTGTTCAACAGCTAACCTGGTAATACTCCTAGTCTTTGATACAGCGCATGGAGCTGCATATAGAGGTTATACCTCCTCGAGTATCCTCATGCTCATTCTCCTAGAGTGTACCTTTCCCGTTATTCTCAACCAATCTAAGTGTGGCAGCTATGGGCTAGCTCGAGAAGCCTGCTGCTTGTACCGGTAGACTGGAAGGGCCCGGACTCAATAGTCGATGAGACTATTGCAGTACTAGGTTAGTCGAGATGAATGGATGAGCTCCCAAGGAACCATGAAGAGAAGTTGTGAGTGTTATGATTTTGATCGATTAGAACGATCTGGATAGGCGACAAAGCTAAGAAACGAATGTAACAGCAAAGCAAAAACCACAGAGCATCATCTCGTACCAATCCGGGTAACAGAGGGTATAGTAGCACCATAGAATCCACAGAAAAAAAACGCCAGTGCAGCCCAGAAAACTGTGAGACTTGACGAAGTGATCAACGAAAGGAAAAGCCTGACAACGTGTCAGCCGCAGCCGCTATTCCAGCATAGCCACAAGCAACCTCTGATAGTCCCCGCTTGTCTCCCCCTTCACACGCTGGATTAGATCAGTGCGAAAGCGGTGGTGGTAAGCGCGCTTGACGGTTTCCATGTGTTGGCGATTCCAGTGGAGGCGCACCACACGGATCACCAGCTGGTTGTCCTTTGTCCCCATCCCTTTCATGGCCTCTTCCAGCAAGACCGCGTCGCGCATCGCCGGATCCAAGGCCGTCCGGAGCATGTACAGCAGCGCGTCCTTCATGTGCCCGGAGAACTCCTTCTCGATGTGCGATTCCAGCGAGAGATGGTATCGACTGGCAAAGGCCTGGTTGAGCGCGCGGAGTTCGTTGTCGGAGCTACGCGCAAAGAGGGCGGTGACCTCGTCCGCGTTGTTGACGATGCGGGCGGCCGTGGCGCCGTGGAGGTTCTGGGCTTCGCTCTCGATGAGGCGGTAGTCGACGGGCATGCTTTCCTCGTGGCGCGCAGCGCGCAGCACGGCGGTGAAGAGAGTTTTGGTCTTGAAGGAGAGGTCGTCGGCGACGTCTTGCTGGAGCGAGCGACCGCGATAGGTGCGTTCGTAGGCGGCTTGAATGGCACGGATATCGGCGTTCGAGCGGCCGAGGAGGACCTCGTTCAGGAGCCATTCCTTGGTGCCGATTCCTTGCACGGCTTCACGGGCGAGCGCCGTGTCGTGGGCCAGGGGGCCGTCGATGATGGCGAGAAGCCCTTGGCGGAAATAGCCGCTCGTCTCGGACTTGACGTCGGCATAGAGGTCCCGGCGGATGTGGGACTGGTACGTGGCGCGGACGGCGGCGACCTGCAGCGGATCTAGCCGGGCCAGCACGGCAATTAGGCCCTTCTCGTCCGTCCCGAAGCCTTTCATCGCCTTGCGCAGGGCGTCGGCTTCGCGACGAAAATCCCCGGGGGCCATTTGGCCGGGCGCATAGCCGAGCGATGGAAAGGCGGGAGGGGGGCCGTACCCTTGCTGCTGTGGAGGTGGAGGTGGATATTGATAGTTGTTGTTGGCGGGGTATCCGTGCTGCTGAGCTCCTCCTGACGGCGGCAGCCAACCTGGCGCCGATGGTTGTTGGCCATATGCACCGTGCGGTCCGGGGTAAGGTGTTGGATGACCTTGTCCTTGATTGTAGTCCCACTGGGCTGGTGGGCCTTGGCTGTGCATCACCGGTGGCTGGTGGTAGGGGTAGGACATTGTTATCTGCCCGATAGCTGATCGTCTGGAAATAGTTGACTTGACTATGATGTGATGGAACAAGAAAGATTCACCTTGAAGCTGCAAATAGCAAGTAAGTTATGAGAGGAGCGGGGAGGAGGGGAGTGGAAGGAAGAATCATCTTCAATGCTGCGAACGTTTTGCGATGACGAGAGGGGACGGAGGCGCCTTCCGGACCGAACCATGGTAACCACTGTGGCGCAGCCTAAGGCCGACCTCGCCATGTGGCTGAGCCAGGAGCTGCCAAGGCAGCCATGACATCACCTCGGTGGTTCATGACATGCACCAAGGAAGAATTGTCAGGTAAAACTATGAGTGAATATTTACAGTATCTATGAGTGCATATGGTCAACCCCGCAGAGTTGGAAGCCAGATTGGATGATTAGCGGCAGCCCCGCAGATGCAATGACAGCCGGTGCGGTTGGCCGCAGCAGGTCGAGCCCGCCCGTACACTGTGCATTGCCTTGCGAACTTGTCTGGGACCCGACCCTATCTGAGATAACATAAACCTGTTCCAAGGTATGTTATTTGAGAACATCTTACTTAAAGTCCTGAACCATCCTTAGCTATATATCGCATTCAAAATGGTTATACTGGCGTGTGCTGTAAATATAATGTAAAGCAAGACTAATGCATACGTCTCGCTGGCCATCGGTGGGTACTCGTAGCTAGGATCTGATGTTCCCTCCTTAGAGCTCGGACTAGACCTAGTAGTCGCGCGTCATGCATCAGCTCTCGATAGTTGTGTGTAGTGTTTCCACGGCCAATCTAGTTCATGCGTCTGACGCGGACTTCGGCTGGACAAGCACATCAGACTCTACACTGTCGAATGTGAACATCAAAATTTCTCCTTCATTCTTAACAATGGTCGCCGGACTAGTTGGCTCTGGTAAAAGCACACGACTGAAAGCATGTCTCGGCGAAGTGCCTTGTCTCAAGGGCTTTATCTACATCAATGTTGCCAACGTCGCGTATTGCGGTACGAAGACATGGATCCGCAACCGCTCGATTCGGGACAACATCTGCGACTCTTTGCCGTATGAAGAAGAGTGGTACCGCACTATCCTTCACGCGACAGCTCTCGATCGCGACATCGATGCTCTGGCCGAGAAAAGCCTTACGGTAATTGACAGCAACGGAATCTCAATGAGTGGTGGACAACGGTAGCGAGTTGTATTGCTCGTGCAGTGTATGCGCGGACCAAACTAGCCATCTTTGATGATGCATTGAGTGCCCTGGATACTACCACCGCTGCTCAGTCTTTGCCCGCGTGTTTGCCTCTGACGATACAGTATCTTACGTCGCAACGGAGTTGCAGTGATACTGGCGACACATGAGTGAAGTCATCTAGCTCACGCTGATCATGTAGTGTTCATGGACCAAGGAGCAATTGTTGAGCAAGGACCTCCTCGGACTCTCTGAAAATTGAGTGACGACGTTATGCAGAAAGAAGTCAAAGACAGATCCCTTCAACAAAGGAATTTGGATCTAGACCAACAGAAACCCCGGTCCAGCAATCCTATAGACTCTGACGACGTCTTAGCACGTCATAGAGGAGACTTGCACGACTATGCTTACTGTTTTCGCACGTCGGTTGGGCGGGTGGTCAATGGTGCTTTATGCAGGAGCGCTGGTTGTTGGTCTCTTCAGTGCGCAATTCACAAGTGAGTACACCTGAAGCGAGGATGCACATTCCGTCTCCCACTAATCTATTTCTGCAGGTCTCTGGGTTCAGTGTTGGGCGGAGATGAATATAAAAACCCCGTTTGGGCAGCTGGCGCGGTATATCTGCATTTACACTTTCTTGGCAGTGGCCGCGGCAGCCCTCTGGGCCTACTGCATGTGGCTCGTCTTCTGTCGCATCGTCCCCACATCCTCAAGTCGACTCCACGAGCATTTGGTAACCAAGATCAAAGATGCACCGCTATACTGGCATACATCAACCGACACTGGTGTCATCCTCAACCGCTTCAGCCAAGACATGACAATGATAGAATGCTCGCTTCCAGTAGACTTTTTGAAGCATCCTTGACTGAATAAGTTGTAGTCAATACGACAAAGCAATCCTGTAGCCATTTCACGAAAATTTCCCGATTAACCCTCCGACCTGAAATTTCGAAGGGGTAAGAGTTCATCATTATCTTGAGCAATAGCAACCACATGATCTTACAATATTTTGTATTCCGCTCTAGTTCGTTGTTCTCATCAGAAGAAGCTTGATGGTCTCGGGTCCATGACGTCGGGCTAGAACGGCATCCCCTTTATTATCGTGGGAAAAAAATGAAGGGTAGTTGACTTAGCTTGGGTAATGCTCGGCGTAGAAGATATAGGCTATCCGGATTGAACTTGTGATATCGAATAGGTAGATAAATGTTGACTTGTGCAATGTTGTGTCGATCGGGCATACATGCTCCCGTGTCTGCCAGGTGCAGCTGTGTTCCACTGTATCATGAATATCTGGATATGAAGCTATTATCGATGTACCATATGCACACCACTGCTGCTAAAGGACAGCTTAGGTCATGAGTTTTGCTTGACGCTGTTGTTGGTTGGTGCTGAAGTGCAAGAGACAAGGCTGAAAACTTGAAAGCTTGATCTTTGTGCAAGGTATAAAGGGTATTTATGAGTAAGACCTGAAGTCAACGCAATGTCCGCATTAGGACGAGAGACTGAGGGCGGATGGCCTAACAACCATTCAGTGAATGTATGAGAAGAGTACACTAGGCACCCCCTCACTCCTGAGATGGGTTTTGTTTACATATCTGTCCTCTCTCTTCTCCATTCTCATCAACTCCCCTGCCACACTATTCTTCCCTAACACCCATCTCCTGATCTCCCTCCCAATCTTCCTCGCTTTAATCCTCTCCCTCTTCACCTCTCCCTCCTCATCTCTCCCTCCTCGTCTTACCCTCCTCATCTCTCCCTCATCATCTCTCCCTCTTCATCTCTCCCTCTTCATCTCTCCCTCTTCATCCCTCCCTCTTCATCTCTCCCTCCTCATCTCTCCCTCCTCATCTACAACCCTGATCCTCTGTTCCACCACTCATTCAGTTCGAGACATTTCCACTGACTCCAATCTCCAACCAATCTGAGTCCATCTCCTTTGTATCATCTTTTTTGAATCCACTATCTCAGAAGGTGAGACCTTCTATTCTAATTGTTTGAGCTCTGAGATCTAACGGACCTTTCCATCAGCTGAGCCAATATGTCATTCATCACCCTACCCCCGGAGTTACTTATTAATATTGGCGATCATCTTGCCCGAAAGGAGGACGTCGGCGCTCTAGCCCAGACCAACCGCCACTTGCAGCAAGTGTACGAACCGCTACTCTATGGACGCGGAAAGCAAGACACGGCGACGGCTGACTTGCGCATGAACATCTCTCGCTGGGCCAGCTCTCATGACAAAGTGGAGATACTCAACAAACTCGTCAAATATGGAGCCACCTTTCCGACTAATGAATCCGAGGCTAAACAGCTGAGGTGGCCCACTATGAAATACCACCCGGTTTTTGTGGCCGCCAGGAAGGGCCATCTTGAGATCGTCAAATTCTTTCTCAACCGAGGTTTTGAGGTTGAATGCAGGGACTCTAAGGGCTGTTCGCTATTTCATCTGGCCGCGACCCATAACCATAAACCCATCGTTGATGAGCTGATTGCAAGAAAGGCGAATCAAGATTCCTCGAATGATGATGGTCTGACAGTCTTCGATCTTGCCGACCAAAGGAATATGAGTGCTGTCATGCCAGCCCTGCTCGAGAAGGGATACGACTCGAACTGGAATCATTCTTTGCATCATCGATTGTGTCAAGCAGTGTTTCATAGAGATGCAGACAGCGTTTCATTTCTACTGGCTAACGGGGTTTCGGCCAATGATCATTGTTCTTACGATAGTTGCAAGCTGAGCTTGGCTGTTTTCCAGAGCAACTGGGAAATATGCGAGCTTCTGTGTGACTACGGTGCTATTCTATACGGCAGCCTTCCTCGTGGTAGCTTTCCTCAATGGGGTTTGTCTCCTTGTAAAGAGGACAGTCATGAAGCCAAAGAAAGATATCCTTTCGTCATTCAGACTGTCTACCATGGACATAGAGCATTTCATGAGATGTGGGACGCCTGTGATCGATGCTTTGCCCTTTCCAAGTATCGACACAACGACCGTAGCCTGTCCAGGACAGCTGATGGCTTCAACCTGTTCAGCACAGCTGTTGGCTTCAACACCCTCCTCTGTGCAGCATATCTTGGGAAGGATGGCATTGCGCAGGGCTTTTTGGACAGGTTCCCTGAATTAGAACATAGCGTCCCCGACGCAATGGTCATCGCGGCCTTTAGCCATCACAATGGCGCGATGAGCTATTTCCTCTCCAAGGGGGCTGATCCCGACTACACACTGGACGGGGCAGTGACAGCCCTATCGCATGCAGGTTACCATGGATGGGTGAGCCAGGTTCAGCTGCTCCTTTCCGCCGGCGCAAGTATCACCTTGAGAGACACTGCTGGCAAGACTGCCATATGGTACGCTGTTCAGGCGCGCCGGACAAAGGTGTTGGCGTTATATCGAGAGCATTCGCCAGCAGACTTTGACGCTTACGAAAACAAGATGGGCTTGAAACGCGATAAGAACAATAATGTTCAAGATGCCGGCTACTGCAAGACCTGTTCATCTTGGTGGGATGATAATCTCAATATCTGTATGTGGTGGGAGTATGCTAAAAGGGCAGATGCCGTTGCTAGAAGACACAGCGGTCGGCGGACCGGTATACATGACTATGACTCGGGGTGTCTGGTCCAGTGAACGAAGAAAGCTGTCATCGGGAATTACTCTCCGCCATTGCTCCCTAATTGTTTGTGTTCCACGATTGGATAAATTATGCCCCTCAGGCTAGATAGTACTATGCAATTCGTTCATTAATTATGCGTCTTTGTTTCATGCTATCCAGCCCGACAAAAAAAAGCTATCATCCATCTATCTCATCATCCCTCAGTCATACGTCTAAGATCTCACGGCTGACTTCCCTGAGAGCCGAAACAGACCATCAACTCAACCACCGACAAGCCCAGAATGCCCAACCCCAACCCCAACCGACCGACCAAGTACTCTGCCGTCCAAATGACCAGCACCGGCCTACGCACCGCCACCACCGCATCAACCGCTCCCCGACGCCCACGTCCTCCGCCCTGCCGCAGATGCAACGCCATCACATCCCAGTACACTGTCTCCGAGACCAACGAGAACGGCAACGCTGGACGTCCTTACTACCGCTGCGACCACTGTGGAACCTTTGCGTGCTTCGCGGATCTGCGAGGTGTGCACCCCGACAACCCCACGTGTGACTGTGAGGGCCAGCTGCCCTGTCGTCTACAGGTAGCCAGCCAGAATGACCGCCGGTGCTTTCCCGGCGCCTTGTTCTACACTTGTGCGGTGGGGGGATGCAATTATTTCCAGCGGCTAGAGGACGAGGACGGGGAAGCTGTTGTGATTTTCGAGGAGTCAATCCCAGCGGGGTTGCAGAGGGCGAGGTATATGGAGGAACGGGGGTTGTGAAGGGGTAATCCATTCAGTCAGAAGGGTCGGAGATGAGGGTGCTGGGTCTATTCTTGCTATGTCTGTTGTCTATCTTTACTTAAGGTCAGGTTGGCTTTGTTCTTACCCTTGCTGGTTTCCAACTAAGTGTGAATTTGATGGGTTAAGGTCGGGTACCTAGCAATCTAGTTTGATTTCGAGTTGTATAGATCTTTGTAAGCTTTTCTGACTACCGTCGAATAAAGTACCGTCTTGGTGTAATCTAGCTTGTTGTCAACAAGCAGGGATCCCTGCATAGCAGCCGATAAACCCCGCATTTCTGACGTACTTCCGCCTAGGTTAACGTTCCAGCTGCTGATGTAAGAGGTGACTTTAAATATCGTTACCTTCAGAACTCCTTTTCACTCCATGCTGGCCTCACCCTTTTATTCTTTCCTTCACTCTCTCAAAGTAAATAAAGACACACCCTCTGGAAAACCCGCCCAAGTATACAAACCCACCCCTCATCCCTGATCCACCGCCTCTCTTTCACCACCAACAAACCATGCCCTCCACACCTCCCCCTCAAAGTATCCCCCTCCCCCAGACCTTCCACCACAACACCACCACCTACAGCCACACCATCCACTGGACCACCCTCGGCAACCCCTCCCATCCCCCCCTAATCTTCATCCACGGCACCCCCTGGTCCTCCGCCGTCTGGCACGACTACGCCCTCACCCTCGCCCGCACCTTCCACGTCCACCTCTTCGACAACCCCGGCTTCGGCCACAGCCCGCTCGGCACGCCGCTCCCCTCCCACCAACACAACCCTGAAACCACCAAAACCATCGCGCTAGACGCCGACCTATCCGACCAAACCGCCATCTTCGCCGCGCTGTACACCCACTGGTCCCAAATCTGGCCGCCCGTCTACCAAAGACGCGCACATGTGATCGCCCACGACCACGGGGGGTTGATGAGTCTGCGTGCACATCTGCTACATGGACTTCAATATGCAAGTCTGTGTTTGATCAATGTCGTGGCGCTGGGGCCGTTCGGACAGCCTCTCTTTAAGCTGGTAGCTGAGAACCAGCCGGTGTTTGAAGCGTTGACTGGGCCGGTGTTTGAGGGGATTGTGGAGGCGTATATCCGGGATGCGGCGTTTACTGAACTAAGCAAGGAGAGGATGGAGATGTTGAAGGAGCCGTGGGTGAGAAGGGGACAGGGAGGGCGGAAGGGGTTTGTGAGGCAGATGGTGCAGGCGAATTATCGGAGTACGGAGGCGGTGGAGGGGCGATATGGCGAGGTTGGCGCCAATATGCCTGTGTTGGTGGTTTGGGGGGTGGAGGATCGGTGGATTCCCGTGGAAACGGCGGGGAGGTTGAGGGACAGGCTGAATGCGAGGGAGCTGGTGTTGATTGAGGGGGCGGGCCATTTGGTGATGTATGATCAGCCGGGGAGGTTGGGGGTTGAGCTGGGGTGGTGGTTGAATGAGGTGCGGGGGTAGTACGTATTTTGCTTCCGGGGTTTGGATCTGGGCTGAGGGGTGAATTGCTCGTTGTTTTATGGCTTGTTATACGTATACGTTGAGTTTATCAAGTTTTGTGTTAGTTGCAACTAGGTAGACACATGTTGAGGGTGTTGAGGAGAAAACCAGGATCAACCATCCCTGGTCGCTAGAAGGCACACCATATGCACCAAGGGCGTGGGGATCGTGCGCTGCGCTAGTAACTGCCAACACTTATCCTCATTCGGCTCATCTGCGGTGTTCACGGCATTGTCCAGCTGCAGAAACAGCCGGAGTCTGGCTGCCTGCCGTTCGATCCGAGAGCTTGGCCTGTGCAGCCCCACTCCGTGCCTTGTCCAGCCCTATAGGGCTGACCGTCCCTCGCATGCGCAGATTCTTAGCTAAGCTAGGCCACCACCTCATTGTGTTGATTGCATTGGCCAATTTCATTTGAAATGTATGTTCTGGCTTCCAGACGAATCCACTATGATAGCCTCAGAATAGCTATCATGCAGTCTTCCAACGCGTCTGTCGCTCCACTCGCACACGCAGCTTTACAAGTCTTCGAAAATCTTCAATAGACATTGCTTGACCTGACTGACATCCTCCACATGACGAGGTTTCTACGATGTGCTGAGGGGGAAGCAGTGTAACTGGCGCGGAGAACTCGCAGTCGCACTTGTCCCGTAGTGGAGGATGTCTGGGGGTACCCACCCCGGAGACCTTCCACAATAAGCCGAAAACCTGTCCGGTGCACTGGAGCAGGGGACCTTGGTATCTTTCAAATTCCCTATAAACCAGGAAAGTATTCTTGCAAAATGAGAGTAACACCCAGAAACATCTGAGCCCTCGTCAAGCACAGATTGTGCTATGGAAGCGCCATTCACTCCATCACCATGCGATGCTTTGCCCCCCAAATCATCTGCGCCATGATCGGCTTCGGCCTGCTGGGATCTGCCAAAGGGCTGGACGAAGGTCTGATTGCGACCACTGTGGACCTGCCGTCTTTCATTCAGGAGTTTAAGCTTCATGCCAGCAACCTCAGTGCAGCTGAGCAAGCCAACCGGTTGTCTAACATCACGTCCATGGTGAACCTCGGCTGCTTACCCGCAGCAGTGCTAGCCTTTTTGCTGAGCGATAGAGTGAGCCCGCTGTGGATGATGCGGCAGTTGTGCGTGCTGTGGATCGTGGGAGTGGCGCTAGTGATCTCGTCATCGGGTAACTATGGCCAGCTGCTGGCGGGTCGCTTCATCGTGGGGCTGGGGATTGGCCAAGCTGGCATTATCGGGCCCATTTATCTTGCTGAGATTGCACCGGCCTCGTGGCGGGGTATGATGGTGGGTGTGTATGCTGCTTCGGAGTATGTGGGTGTTTTGATAGGGGTGAGTTGCGGAGGTTCGTCGGCGGTGGTCAGCCGGTTGCTAACTGACGGGCTGTAGTATTTTGCTGGGTACGGCGCATCACTGCATATCGCCAACAATAACAACCAGCAATGGATCATTCCGCAGTCGAGTCAGATAATGATGGCCGGGTTCATTCTCATTGTGTCCATCGGCTGTGTCGAAAGCCCCCGCTATCTATGCCAGAAGCAGCACACCGACCGGGCCACACGATCCCTAAGTCGACTGCGAACCCTCCCCGAAGACAGCCCCGAGATCCAGGACGAGATCGAATCCATCCTGCAGCAGACAGCACACAATACCTCTAAGAATCTCGGACGATCTTTGCTGACCTCATGGAAACTTTTGTTCGGCCAGTCAGCCAACCGCAAACGCTTTCTGTTCCTGCTCTCAGCCCAACTCTTGAGTCAATGGTCCGGCACCAACGCGATCACAAGTCTGAACCCCCTCTCCCTCTTCCATCCCTATCAACTATTCAGCAACTGACACCTTTCCACAGCATACGCCCCCAAGTTCTTCTCCCTCCTTGGCATGACCGGCTCCTCGGAGAAACTCTTCAAGACCGCCATCTTCGGCGCCGTGAAACTGGGCTCCGCCCTCCTCTGCGCCGTACTGTTTCTTGACAGCCTCGGCCGTAAACGCTGCCTCACGCTGGGGATTGCCCTGCAGGTACTCGCCCTGCTGTATGTGGCCATCTACCTCACCGCGCTACCCTCCGGAACAGACGGTAGCGCGTCCGCTCATCGCGCGGCCATCGCCGCCATCGCCGCCATCTATATCACAGGCGTCGGGTACGCCTTTGGCTGGAACTCGATCCAGTACCTGATCACGGCGGAGATGCTGCCTACGGCGGTCCGCACGCTGGGAACGAGTCTGCTGATGTGTGTGCATTATGCGAACCGGTTTGCTCTTACCAAGGTATGTTGCTTCATTTGCTGTTGGTGGACCTGTAAAAGATGTTGGCTATCGCCTCCGCTGGTGAGCCGGGGTTGGTTGTAGAGAGGATAGTTTGGCTGACTGAAGCAAATTACCAGGCTGTCCCGACGATGATGCTGGCGGATGCGCTGCAGCCGAAGGGCACCTTCTGGTTCTTCTTCGTGGTGGCGCTACTGGGTCTCCTGTGGGGGGTGTTCCTGTTGCCGGAGACGAGGGGGCAGAAGTTGGAGGAGACCAGTCGGTTGATCTCTTGATCTCTCTCTCTTCTGGTCGTCTGAAGAAGTAGGCGATGCTGTTACATTGCAAGGAAAGATTATTGACCGCTCACTGTATAGTAGCATTGTTCTGCGTTTCTTCTGGTGCCATTGTAAGCGTTGGCAGAGGCAAGCTTCAACCTCGCGTACCTAAATCCCTCACAAACCAGAGAAGGATGTAGGATGTGTAGTTAGATAGTTCACTTGGAGGTTGTGGCATGCTATTCAAGTTGCTGGAAGATGGCGCGTTGGCTGAAGATTAAAATTGTCTAAAAGAGGTTCGCGAGGTGCCAGCCTGGAGCTCCACAGCGCCAGTTCCAGTTAGCCCCCCGCTATGCCGTTTTGGGAGAATCTTGTTGGCAACAACGAGATTCTCCCAAAAGGGCATAGCGGTGAAAAATGATTCGGTTTACTGTATTCATTTGTCCGTCATAGCAGATTGCCGAGTAGTTACTTCAACTTCCAAAGTTGCAATGCCTCCGGACCCATGTCTATTGCGCTAATAAGCGGGTTCATCGCCTGTGACTTCACACACTAGTTCCTCATATACAATGAAACTGTACATAACCCCTTTTCTCGACTTTGGGAATGAGTATTCTCGTGAGATTGCGGGTCCGAAAGGAGCGCGCCATACATGTTAATTCGAGGGACGCCTAAATCAAGAAGCCACAATAGGCATTGATCTAAGAAGGTCAATCAACTGAGACTCATGATTGATTACATAGGCGTGATACTAGATTTCATGAACCATTTGCCCAGCAGTGCTGTATCGACTATTGCCCATTTCACCCTCTTAGCTCAAGTTTTCTGCCATGGCACTGTCTTTTCAGCGACTTGGTTTGGCTGGCCAGAAGGACATTCGTTTTACATTCAGCCAATAATCATGAAGAAGATGTCAATGCTGCTCTCATAAAGCTATGTACATGTTGCAGCATGGACCTTGAGCTACCTCAGGTGCCAGCATAAGAAGCAACTTTTGCTTCTCGGTCTCTTATCTCCAACAAATTCTGACACCATATAAAGGCAAATCGTTGAGCTGTAAAGGAGAATCATCGTGGGACTCCAAATTGCTTTCTTTGCCCGACTTGCTCTGTTCATCAAAATCAATTTTACTTCTGCTCAGAAGAAAAGAAACCCCAAGAATGTCACGTACGTTCTCTACCCCCGCGCGATCATTACTCCAGATCATCTGGAAAAATACCGAGCGGGTCGCAAAGTACGATGATATAATCATGAAATCAGTTGAAGACAATCCAAAACTCAAGAGTAAAGCCGAGAAAATCGAAGTCGCATATAAAAATCTTCTTTCCTTCCTACAAAGCCTCAGCTGAGTCTTCCTCGCCGGTAGTGGCCGAGAACATCCATCGCTGAAAGACCCTAAGCTTCGTGTCTCTGGGCAAATTTTTACTAAAGACGGAGATCGCATCACCTCCGGTAATTGGTATCATGATGGAGAGGTGAAGTTCTCGAAGGACGAATATAATAAGTGAAGTTTTGAGTCAGAATAATAGATCTACCATATGAGAGTTGGAGGAATGGTTCGTGGTGAACATCGCCACGGATAGAGCCGTAGTCTTGCGTCGGAACGATTGGTTGCAGCATATCATGCACGTTCACCATGTTTCCCATACTTCCGCGGTCCTGCTCGCTGAAAGAATGGAAGGCTTGGACGGGCAAAATTGGCTGAATCATGTCGTAGACATTGACAATGTTTTCTATATCATTTAAGGATTGTCCATTGTGTGAACTGAATCCATTCGAAAGCTGATTTGCGATGTGCCCGTAGGACTGATTGGGAACTTCAAATAGCCTGGCTGTGGTAATCGCTGGCGATATACCGCTGGCCGTTACAGACTCGGGGGTATCGTCACTCCCATATGCGTCAGATATGCTAAGAACTTGATTATTCGGTATTGGTGTGTTCGAGTCTGTGACTTGTCTGGGCTGCTGCTCATTTAACCGAAAGCAATACGTATGTTGAAGATTTCGTCCTGTCATATTCCTTGTTAGTTGTATTCTTTGCAATTAAGGTTATAATTTACCTAAAGTTGACTCCGACGATTTCTTGATAACATCATTTGTCGACATATCAATTTTACTCCATAAGACATCGAATACGTTCGCCGCAAGTAGATCCGGACTAGGTCTACCCTGCACCTCTAGTATGCCACGATCTTTGAATTGTTGGACTTGTTGATTTCGTTGCGGCCCTTTTAAACCTAAGACTCTTATGCTTCAAACCCATTAGTAAAGTCTACTACACACCTTTGACCTCGTAACTGACAACTCATCATGGCAGTCCTTCGGTAGGCAAAATAAGTTGCCCAGGTGGGAGTTCTCGTGGCCTCCAGAGCTCCCAATACTCTGACAGAATGCATCGATTTTCTTGCCTAGATCTATTCATCTAACGATCTTCGGTCTGATGTCACTCGGATCAAAATCCGAAAATCCCGAGTTTGAAATGATTTTCACCAAATAGTCGATATTGTCAGAACGAATGTATCGCAGACCTAATCTTTCCTTCAATCGGTGGAAGACTATTTTCACAAGGCGCGCACGAATAATGTCGACCTTCCCCCGCAGACCCAGTCCGTCAAGGTACTGGTAGATCCCAGCAATAGGGGAAACCTCCAAACTTAGCATAAGTCCTTGCTCATCAAAGAATAGCTTCGGATCCTTGATCCAAGAGGGTATACGGGCCCAGAACTCCTGCGGGGGGCTTATATTTGGCTTTTTATGGCTTCTGAGGTTCGAACGACCGATGTCTCCGACTAGGCTTTGTTTGCCGGCAGCAGATACTTCGTCTTGTCTTTCCCGGAATATGCGACCACAGCTCGCGAAGAGAGTGTATGAACTGAGTGACTTTTCAGTCTAGGCGGTACCGAAAATGGCATCAGCGTACCTTTGGGTCCGAAAGTAGAGCATCGACATCGACTATTCCACTCTGTTCAGCATCGCCGCATGCTTTCGACCGGGCATCAAGCATTAATTTGCTTTCATATAGGCGCATGGCGGGAACTGCTGGAAAAAACAACTGATGGACTTCTTTGTTATGCGGAAGGGTTTCAGAAATGAGGGGTCCAGGAGGTCGAAGTGAGATCACATGATGTACTAATGTCGATTATGTAGTTTGGCAAGGATCGTGGATTTCCTTGAGCGAGCGCGACTAGCAGTATCGATGACCGATGGTCCAGATTAATCATCGCTTGCAGATTAAAATAGTCTGTGCTGAAATATGTGATACGCATTACACTTCAACTTACAAGCACAACGGACTAGAGCAGCATAATTGATTTTCATCAGAGAGGTAAAGTTGAATGCTTAATAGCATTAGCGCGAGTATACAAACTTCCTTCTCATTAACAAGAATAGATATTGTCTTAGAAAAACGCTAACTACCCCATATGTTGATTTTGCCTGTGCCTACTGGCTACCCTTTTTAGACATTCATACCGTCAGTTACAGTCTTACTTACATAGTAGTGTTTAGAACTGCTGCCTGTAGACAACGATAGTAATGGCACCTGTGTCGCCGCGGATGGCCTGTAACGTTATAAGCGGCGGCCACATGATGTGAGAAATTACCTTAGCTGGCCCTTCTCACCACCATCCTCCTCTCTGTGTACGTACTTTAACCAATGAAATCAACAAGTTGATTAGCTCCAAATCCTCGCTGCTTTAGTGTACAAGCTTCCTTCACCGAGAAACCTAGAACTTTGAGCCATCGGCCGGTACCTCGGTCTGTCAGAATGCCTAATGGTACAACAGGGCAGGGACAGGGCGACCAGGACCTCGTGTGTTCTCGCCGATGTATCTGTATTCAGGGTTCATCCGTGTTATAGAGGAATTCCCGCATGCATGACAGCAAAAGTCGAATGTAAAATACCCCTCCATGGCTCCAGTAGTCCAACAACGAAAGGAATATGGTGCTACTCGTCCTCATCATGGTCATCAAACGGCCGGTGTCGCTTCGCCATTTCGCGCTCGTGGTCAGTGTCAAGTGAAGCAAGGCCATCGATTTTTGCCTGACGGGCACGAGCACAGGCGGCTTCATATTCTTCTAAAGGGGTCCAACCGTCCACGCCGATGCCAATGATATTGCGAATCTGTTTGAGTTGGAGGTCAACCTCTTCCTGCTCGCCTTGTGAGTGCATGATGGAATCAGCCTTGGTCGTCGAGAATGATATCGGACACGGGCTGGTTGAAAATCGGTGCCAGCATTTAGAGATTAGAACAAGGTCAGCCTGGAGTGGGATGTTATTCCCCTCCCAGGGCTCGCCTGCGTGGGTAAAAATGCGGCGCGTAAGCATGTTCGTATCCTGATCCATGGCGCGGAAGTGAGGTCCATTGAAACGCTGCGTGAAAGCCAAGTAAAAGAAGTGGGTATGGCGACGCTTGAAAACATGAAGAGCCTCGGCTTTTTCTCCCTCGTCCATGTCGTCAAGATCCGGGGTAGGAGGCGGGCGGAAATTAAGCGATTCAGGGTCATCGTAGTTCTGAAGGAATTTCGGGATCCCGGCAGCGAGAAAGACTGGCAGCACAGATGCGTGTTGCCAGTCAATCAATCCGACAATCTCGAGATCGTCGGAGACAAAAATGTTGTTCGGCTGAAGATCAGGGTGGCGAAGGACAGGTCGTAAGAATTCGTTCGGTGGAAGCAGTTCAGGAGCAATCTTGAGGTAGAATTCCAGCGACGCAATATGCTCACTGGGATCAGACAATCGGTAATTCGTGAATTCGCGATATGCACGTTCAAATGGGAAGCGCGACCGGCCATTTGCACGCAGCCAGGCCAGTTCTTTCAATGCAGGATTTCGGAGAACATCGATTGGGTCCTTACCTAGTACATGGTCAGGAGGGAGGCAAGCTGGCATAAGAGGCACTTACAAGGGCCGCGATCAGTGCGGAGCGAGGCACGCTCTGCGAACCACCATTCAAGAGCTGTACTAGGACCGATGCAGAAATCCGAGTCTGGGATGACAACGCGGGGTGAGTCCAATGGCAGGTCGTTGGCATAGTATATGCTTCCGCTTGCAGGAAGCTCAATAGCATGAACCTTTGCTTCCAGCTGAACAAGCTGCAGAAGCACCTTTAGACGCTCGCGATCAGATAGATCGAACCACCGATCACCAAGTGGTCTTCCTGGTAGCTTCTCCATGATAATATACTCAGAGCCAACAGGATTGTTAGCATCTGTAGAGTATGCGTACACATGGGGCACCGGAATACCATAACCCCGAAGGAGAGCCAGGGTCGCCACCTCGCTAGCGACTGCCAATTGCCTTGGTCTAGTTGAGGGATATGGCAATCGGGCAAGGAACTGAGTATCATCAAGCATGGTGATCTGTAGGACACGATTGAAGCCTCCTTCTGCCAGCTTCGATAGACTCTTGATATTTGTGTCCGATCTCTCCAGCGATCGAGCAGCGGCGCTTTTTAATGCATCAACATCAAACTTTCTGTGACGCTCAGCGAAACGGAATTTCTCGTTGTATCTACCTATATAAGCTATCAAAGCTGGGAAGTAGAAGGCCTCGTTGGGCAACTCACATCCATCGACCAGATGTGTATTCGAATAGTCGGCCATTGTTGTTCATCGTTGAAACCTTTCGGGAGGTGACCGTTGAACAGGACACGACACACCTACAAAGGGAAATGGATCGAGTGGCCGGATACGGACGCCATGTCGATGATACCACCTTCATTTCGATCATGCTGAAGCCGGTTCGTTGATGGAAGAGTTAAACTGTTGCGGTTTGCGCGTCAAGGGGGGGAAACGTGCTTAGTCATCGATAAACAGACAGTTCGGTCACATTCAATGTATGCAGTATGCATGCATTTTGCTCCATGTACTGAGATGCAGGGCCAAGTTGCAGATCGAGCCTTTTGACCGCGAGAGTATTATCCAAGGAGCTATGGGTACAGAGCCCGACGGTAGATGCATGGTCGTTGAAGACAATCGTAGATAATGATACTAGGGCGCTCTCTTCTCTAGTCCTCAGTTTGTGGACAGCCCAGGCTAAGCATGCAACCTCCATCTCTGTAGGCCAGTAGCGAGTCTCGGCTGGCCGGAGCAGACAATTCCTAGACTGTACTGTAAACCCTCGTTATAAAGATACGCATTATAACGATTATCGATCGACAACGATTGTGCCGAACAAGAAACTTAGTTCTACTATACAAAAATTGCTGTGTCGCTTTATCGCGATAATCGGGATTGTCATTTATCTACCCATACAAAAATCTTGAGTATTGGGAATATATTATATAAGAGATGTCACTTGTATATACCGTTTATACCGGTTCAATACAGCGATATCTACTATACAACGATTCCAAGGGGCCTCACCAATTCTATCGTTATAACGAGGGTTTACAGTATGGAGTGCTGAGGATGATGAGACCTCCGCTATCCGAGGTCGGGTCTATCCGTTTGTCGGATCGGATCACGGCTACTAGTTAATGGCTTGAACCATTGCCTCAAGCCGAGGGCTGAAGGTACCCGGCAGTTATCAACATGTCCTTTTGTATCTCAATGTAGTCCGAGGTGAATTCTTGACTAGCTGCGAATTAGTATAAGACCAACGATGGCTACCATGATATCCGATCAGCATCTGAAGAAGAGAGTCCACGCGCACTACTGCATCCTCTTCACAAAATCTTCGCATTTTTGATACCATTTGCAATTCGGACAATACACAAACACCATGCAAACGAACGAATTACAAGAAGTGGCGCTGGCCCTGCGCACCGCGCGCGACAATCGAGCCCCCATCACACCACCCACCAAGACCTGGCCCGCTCTTGACGCGGACTCGGCTTTCGAGGTGCAGCGACTGAATGTCAAGCACGCCGTCAGCAACGGTGATCGCTTGGTCGGTTACAAGCTCGGAAACATAGCCAAGGTCATGCAGGACGCATTTGGCCTCGATCAACCAGACTACGGCTTCCTTCTGGCCAGCACCTTTCTCTACGAGAGCACTACCGTTCATCTCGACCACTATATCAAGCCCTACGTGGAGCTGGAGCCTGCTTTTGTGCTGCGCAGCTCGCTCCGCGGTCCCAACGTGACGGTAGCCGATGTGATCAACGCCATTGACTATGCTATACCTGCCATCGAGATCATCGACTCTCGGGTGGAGAATTGGGCGATCGATCTGCCCGACACTCTGGCTGACAACGGCTCCACTGCCAATGTCATTCTCGGCGGCACTCCCCGGAAGCTCACAGATCTAAAGAGTCTGCGGGATGTGCGGGGTACGCTCCAGTTTAATGGTCGGGAGGTGATGGATGGAAACACGGGGAATGTGCTGGGTAATCCCCTGTCGGCAGTGGCCTGGTTGGTGAATCGACTGGCTGCGTACGATATTGAATTTCAAGCCGGCCAGGTGATTCTACCTGGCAGTTGTCTCCAGGCCGTGCCGATGAATAAGCCCGGGAAGTGGAGGTGTACTTTTGAGGAGTGGGGCACTATCGAGTTTGACGTCGCGTGAGCGTGTTTGGTCTTTGGGTAGTCAAGGCGGGGCAGATAGATGAAATTCGATTTCTTCTGGATTTGCTCAGTATCAACCCTACATTAAATCATTCACAAGTACCAGGTACCTAGTACATACATTTGTTATGGTTGGTGCAGCAAATAGAGTGAGCCGGGTTCCTCGGCTCTCACCAGACTTTCTTGATTGGGATGATAGGAGAAGATCTCTCGTATCGAGATCAACGCTAAAAGCGAGCACTAGCCCTACTTGAGCACTTATCGGCCTTATCCTGCCACCAAGTTAACTAGTTATCTGCGGGGATGGAGTCAACCAGCAGCCACCCGTCGTTCCCCGCCATTGCCAGTGTCGCCTTCGGCTCTGCCAACTGTTCTTTTTATCTCCTTTGATCATGCCATCGCCCCAAGCCGAGCTTGCGAACTCCTGCACATTATAGATGATAGTTGCACGGCCATCAATTGCAATGACGACCGAGGGTAGGACTGAGCGCCGAAAGTTCCGAAGGACTGCCAATGCGTAAGGGCCAGGGCCCCCCACACGCTCCCCGCCGGACTCCTCCCACTAACATCCGAGACAGGTGCATCCCATGCCGGCAGAGTAAAATCAAATGCTCTGGGAATCAGCCATGTGGGAATTGCCAACGACGCATGGTGAACTGTCGATTTGTGGATGGTGGTCATAGGATAATCACTCATCAACCCAGCAACACCACTCCCTTTGAGATAAACAGTCAGGCATCAGGTGAGGAACCGAGGAATCTGAGGAACCTCACAACATCGCAGCAAGCGCATAAGACTGACCTAATGCGCAGGGGCCAAGCGACCCGCAGGTCTTGCTTTTGTGTCAGATGGCCATGAGGATTGCCCTGATGTGCTGCTCACTCCTCCTTCTCTCGTTTCTCAGCATTTCGATTCAGCACCATACATAGGAATGCAACGACCTGCCGAGTTGTCCAATCCAACGGTCGACGGCGCGCGCAGCATCTGGACGAGTCCATTCACACTCCCCTCGAGAACCATCAAGAACACCCAGAGGAACAAACGCAACTGGGGTGAGTTACCATGCTCTCCGCCTGTCGGTGTCAGCTAACCAAGAATGGCGCAGTTTGGCTGGCACCCTCATCAACCTGGTCCTTTACTGCCAGACTCACCCTCCTTCTAGCTGAGAAGCTCGAGTTAGACTCCCCCTACAGCGCCCCGAATTTTTCCGGGGAGGACATCTATGTCCTCCGATTGAAATCATGCCCACCCGACGACCCCCCCGACATCAGCGGGCTACCGTCCATCGATCACGCTCTCTACCTGTTCAACACTGTCAAATTCCATCTCGGTCAGAGCTATCGCTTTCTCGACGAAGCCACCTTTGTCGAGCATCTTCAGGAGTTCTACCACGGGAACGCAGCCGAGAAAGCTGCCGCATCGCGTCTGTGGTTCGTACAATTCCTCCTCGTCTTGTCCTTCGGGAACGCCTTTCTCTCCTCCCGCTGCAAATGCACCACCGAGCCGCCAGGGTCAAAGTTCTTTATCCGCGCGATGGCCTTGATGCCGGACCACGCCTCCGTCTGGAAGGACAGCCTAGTGGCCATTGAAGTGCTGGCTCTAGCTGGTCTGTATCTGTACTCGATTGATCACAGGGAGTCCGCCCATGTATACGTAAGATCCTTCCCTACTTCTGCCTCGGGAACTTATCTCAAGAACAATACAGCTCGGCCAAGCCATCCGCATCGCGCAGCTCGAAGGCCTACACACGCAACTTCCCGAGGAGGAGATCGGACTTCAGACGGTCGAGCGGTGCCGCAACCTGTGGTGGACACTTTACATCATGGACCGACACTTCTCCTGCTCGCTGGGGATCCCCATGTTGACGCGCGACAGCGATATCACCACAGTGCTGGACTCGCCCAGCGCGTGCTCGCAACGCGATACGACCCTGTGCTTGCAGGTGAGGTTGTCGCACCTGCTGTCTTTTATTCTTACCAGTGAGCTCTTGACCTTTTTGACTCCTGATGCTCTAACGATGGCTGATGGTCCCGTCCAGCGATCTACAAAACCCAGAAGACGCAGCTCGGGACGTTCTTGGACAAAACCAAGTCAATCCTGCAGACGCTCGCGGGTCACGCGCGGGAGATTGAGAAAATCATCTACCGAAAATTCCAGAACTCGATTGATACGATGCCTCGAGGGACGCGGCATATTACGCTTTTGTATCATCAGGTTCGTACCTGTCCTCTTCTTCTGGAAAGAGAGAAAAAAAGAATAGCCCGCAGTATCCAGTCCAACAAGAAATTATCCCGACTAATACCATACAAAAGTGCGTGATGGTCGCCACCCGGCCCCTCCTCCTCTCCGTCCTCAAGGAAAGACTCGACACTTTGACCGAAGGCGACGAGGACTGGCAGACGATCCTCGCGCCGACGAAAGCCCTGATTGCCACGGGGATCAAATCCGCGGCCAAGACGCTGCAGATCCTGTCGGATGAGGATAGTCCGCTCGGTAGGCCCCCTTCCCTCAAAGTTCTTACTGGGAAAAGTATCGCCCCACCACATTGGCTTACCCCGACGTGTAGAAGTCTTCCTCCCCTACGACCTCGAATTCACCTACAGCGCCGCCATCCACCTTGCCATGGCGCAAGCCCTCTTCCCCCTCGACCCAAACGAGCACGGCACCCGGGGCATCCAGAACGCCCACTCCATTCTGTCTGAGATGGCGAGCAAGGGCAACCGACTCGCCGAGAACCGTTCTAGGGAGTTAGTCTACCTGGAGGGGCTGTTCGCGGAGCTGGCGAAACGCATCGAGCGGCGCGGGTTGCTGACGCTCTCGCTGTGGAATTCTCCGCAGCAGCAGCAACATCAACCGGACTGTGTAGCTGGGAATACAGCCGGAGGGACCGGAGGCGGGGAGACGTTGCCTACACTGGAAGCCGGGGGGAAGGAGTCAGGTGAGCCCATCGTACCGGGGCATGAAGCGGGTGCGCCGGGTGGAGAGGACCCGTTCTGGTCGTCCCCGTCGGCTCCGACGCCCACTACGAGTAATCTAGAGTTGTTGGATAATATTGGGATCTCGTCGTATGAGTTCCTGTCAATTGTGGAGCAGATTGGGAGGCAGGAGTATCATAGTATTCTGGATACGGGGGCGGGGATGGGGTGATTTCTAGGTGGAAGGGTAATAGCATTGTGACTATCACTATCTAAATCACTTGATTGTATGTGATACGTGTGGGAGCCTGGAGATGACTTCCTGTCGCTGTGAATTAGTTTACTGGACTGATCGACTACGGTTATAGTGCTTTCTGATAGCGATATCGGCGGGGTTGGGATGAGTCTAAGCATGGCAGTCATAGCTTATCAGAGAAATTACGGTGCCCATAGGGGATCACTAGCCCATTGGATTAAAGCTGCTTTCGTCAGATTAAGCTCTTACTTACATCCCTCCGATAGCAGGGATCGGATACGTGATCTTCAACCCCTCCTCTCGGGTCGGATGGTCGGGTTCGTGATAACCATCCGAGAAGGGCCCGATAAGCCGTTCCACCCTTTCTCAGATAGCTTAGTGGGGTCAATGATGGTGATTATCATCACGAGATATGATTCGGAAACACAGACACTGAAGCTTTGCGGGGAATCTACTAGCACACATGATCATCGCAAGCAGCCGATATGCGAGAGCCGAGGATTAGAAGTATGCGATCGGGATGGAGGCACGGGGAGGCAAGTTGAACAACTGGGGACCAGAGTATAGATGTATAGCTGCTCTATAAATCATTCCGTCTTTCGGTCTGAATCTTCTCTCCTTGAGAGACTATCAACAAGAAGTTCTCAACAACAATCATCACATCCCACACCATGGCTCCAGCTGCACTCATCCCTCCCACGGCGCCGGTCGTGATCGGCCCTGCCACGAAGAAAGCGACTCGTCCCAGCAAAGCGTTACCGCAAAGTCTCATCGATGGAGCCAGACTCAGCACCAAAGAGCCCTTCACCCCAGAAAAGCACCTGGCCTTCCAGTCCCCCGCAAAGATCTACACCATGAAAGACATCGGCCTCGAAGGCCACGGCATCTCGCCCAACGCAGTCACTGACCCATTCCCCCTGTTCACGGAGGAAGCAATCAAGCAGATGCGCGCGGAGATCTTCAGCGAGCCCGTGTTGGAGAAATGTCAATACTCGTCAACATTCAACAAAAACATGGTCCGCGGAATGGGGCCGGCGTGAGTTTTCCCACCGCATCACCCGTTTGTCACCATGCAACAAGCCCAGCTAACAAGGCACTGCGCATCGATCCAGTCTCGCCCCCTTCACCTACGACGCATGGCGCTCGCCCGAACTCATCGCCAAGATCTCCGAAGTGGCCGGCGTCGACCTCGTGCCATCGATGGACTTTGAGATCGCCAACATCAACATCTCCATCAACGACGAGCACGACCGTCTGACGCCGGACAACGCGCCCGACACCGACCAGCTGCCGGCGGTGGCGTGGCACTACGACAGCTTCCCGTTTGTCTGTGTGACGATGCTGTCCGATTGCAGCGGGATGGTCGGCGGGGAGACGGCGCTGCGAACGGCGACGGGCGAGATCATGAAAGTGCGGGGGCCCGCCATGGGCACGGCGGTGGTGATGCAGGGCCGCTACATCGAGCATCAGGCGCTCAAGGCGCTGGGCGGCCGCGAGAGGATCAGCATGGTCACCTGCTTCCGGCCGCGATCGCCCTTCGTGCGCGATGAGACCGTGCTCACCGGGGTGCGCGGCATCAGTGATCCGTCCGAGATGTATACGCAGTACATGAGCTACCGCATGGAGATCCTGGAGGAGCGGGTCCGGGCGCGGTTGCAGACGGAGAGGCGGCGGGAGTTGGGGAAGCGTCCGTTTGATGTGCAGGAGGCCAGAGGGTTCTTGGTGGAGCAGGTGCAGTTCTTGCAGGCGATGTTGGGGGAGATTGTCGAGGTGTCTGGCGATTAGGGAGGTGTGTTGTGGGTGTATGCTTCTGGAGAACGGCGGTCTGCGTGGCTGCTCTTTCAGACTATGAGTGGATGCTAGCAGTTTCCAGTTTTCCAGCAGTTTTGAAATTTTGAAAAAGATAACTTCCCAGCTGGCCTTGTTGCTGTCATCCCTCTGTAGCCTTGATTCTTTGCTGGTGGTGGCCAGTGAGACTGTAGTGTGAGTGTTGTTTGTTCTTTTTGTTTGTACAGTACAATGACAGCGGTTACCCGTTTGGGCACCCGCTCTTCAGGCACCCAGGCTCCAACCTCTCTCCGTCTCATCCACCACCATCGTCATTATTCCTCATTTCCATCCTCCTCCTCCTCATCCTCATCCTCATCCTTATCCCCAGGTTTGGCTTTCCGTCAGCAGCTTATTCTTCCTTTATTCTTACTTACTAGCTTACCACCAGCGGTGAGTTCCTCGGTCCAACGGGACGGTTACCTCCCAAAGATCCAGACCGGCCGATTTGTTTACTTTTGGTTCACTCATGGATATATAGACCGTACCCCGCACCACCTATCTCGTCTTCGCTCCTCATCTTTCTTTCACCTCAATCATCAACATCCTTTACTCTCTCAACTGTTCGAGTCCGTCTGTCATCCAGCACCATCCTCTCTCACCACATTGTGCCCAAGTCAGCGGGGTATCGTCTGTCATATCCTTCGGTTCCTTCGGTTCCAAGGGAACGAACGTGCCCGACCCACCGCAAAGCGCCAAACCCGAGCGGTGGAGCCCACTTTCTCCGGTCGGGGCTAAGCTACAGCTCATCACATAACAATTCCTCAGCGACCTCTAGTACTGTACCCGTCCCTGTCCCATCAGGACTTGTGCCTTGCTCTGACTGATTTTGATTTGCCTCGCGTCAGCTCACGTCCATCATGTCTGATTCTCGAGGTTGGCAGCAACGAGGCCGTGGTCGCGGCGGTGACCGTGCCAGAGGTGACCGTGGTCGGGGAGGTTATCGTGGGGGCGGCGGCGGCGGCGGCGGAGGTGGTGGTGGTCGTGGAGGTGGAAGCGGCCGTGGCTCTTTCGATCTTCCCTTCCGTCCTGGAGACGATGGGAGGGGCGATGGCAGGGGTCGTGGTCGTCCCAGAGGTTCCGATGCATTTCGTGGCGGTCGCCCGCCACGCGGCGGAAAAGCTGACTACAACGGCCCGGATGTCTTCTCCCCCGGCGGAGACCTCAAACCCAGCTCCCAGGTCGAAGAGAAGGAGGATGCGATGATGAACGCATTGGTCAAGGCACCGCCCTCGCCCAAAGACAGCAAATACCCCCGGCGTCCCGGCTACGGTACGAAGGGAACGAGAGTCGACTTATTCGCCAACTATCTTCAGCTCAAGTCGATCGGCAAAACCCTCCACCGCCATCGCGTCGAAATTCTCGAAGACCAGTCCGTCAGGAGGCCTACCGGCAAGAAGGCGAAGCAAGTCATCAAACTGTTGATTGAGGAGCATTTTGCTTCGCAGCGAAATGGCGTTGTCACCGACTTCGTCTCCACTCTCATCTCCCGGGATAAGCTTCTGGAGGAAGGCGAGAATGAGCACACGTATGACGTCCGCTACCGGGATGAATACGACGATGAATATCCAGAGCCATCAAAGGTCTATCGGGTGAAGTGCCAGCACACCGGCACTCTCGAACCGTCCGATCTCTTGGACTACTTGACCTCGGCCAATGCGACAAATATGTTCGACAGAAAGCCAGAGATTCTCCAAGCCATGAACATTGTCCTGGGCCATCAGCCCAAAATCGACCCGAACATCTACTCAGTGGGTGCCAATAGACACTTTGCCATTGCTCAAGGTCAGAAAGAGGGTTACAACCTCGGAGATGGGCTCGAGGCTCTTCGTGGATTTTTTGTGAGCGTCCGTGCTGCAACTAGTCGCCTGCTCGTCAATGTTCAAGTCAAATATGCGGCCTGCTACCAGGAGGGCGCGCTAGCGGACTTGATAACCAGTTATCAACCCAACCGTTTTGAGTTCCACTCCCTGCAACGTTTCTTGAAAAACTTGAGAATCCGGGCAACACACATTGAACGCAAAAACAAGCAGGGAGTAATCATCCCACGTTTCAAGAGAATCGCTAGTCTGGCTAACACGGGAGATGGCGCATCGCTGCTACATCCTCCGACGGTCCCTCGTCTGGGAGCCGGTCCCAATGATGTGAAATTCTGGTTGGACGAAGCTGGCCAACAGTCATCGCAGCAGCAGTCCGCATCCTCGAAGAAGAAGGGCAAAAAGCCAGCCGCAGCGGGGCCTCCGCCGGCTGGAAGATACATCAGTGTGGCGGACTTCTTCAACGAGCGTTACAATATGACAAATCTAGATCCCCGAATGCCAGTGATGAATGTCGGGACTCGCGAGAATCCTAGCTATTTACCCGTCGAAGTCTGCAAAGTCGAACCTGGGCAGCAAGCTAAGACCAAGCTGAGCCCCTACCAGACAAGGGAAATGTTGAAATTCGCAGTCAATGTTCCGCCAGTCAACGCTCAGTCGATTGTGAATAATGGAACTCGCATCCTCGGGCTCAGTGCTGCTTCAAATGCTACTTTGAAAGAGTTTGGTATCCAAGCAGATCCCCGACTCATCACAGTACCCGGCCGCATCCTTGAGGCCCCTCAGATCTTCTACAAAGACGCGAACAACAAAGAGAAGAGACTCCTGTCCAGCGGTGGCAGCTGGAATATGAGGTCTATCAAATTCTCAATCGGCTCAACCTTAGGTTCCTGGGGCTGGCTTTTCTTGGACTCCAGCCCAACTAGAGCCCCCACGCGCGAGGTACTGGGGGCCGCCCTGGAACATTTTGTGACGAAGCTGAGAGAGGTCGGGGTTCAGGCTAATCCCCCTCAAGGCGGAGAGCGCGTTGTTCTCGCTCGCGGTGACGTGAATGATCAGATTGGTGGCGCTGTCAAGAGACTGATGGCCGCTCATAAGCCTACCATGATTCTTGGCATTCTTACCGACCAAAGCACGGAAGTTTATAACTGCATGAAGCGAGTCTGTGACGTTCGGGAGGGTGTCCGCAATGTGAATGTGCTTGTTAAAAACTTCACAACCGAAAGGGGCCGCGAACAATACCTCGCCAACGTCGGTCTGAAGGTCAATCTGAAGCTCGGGGGTGCGAATCAGCTGATTCCTAGAGAGCTTGGGATAGTGAGCAAGGGTAGGACTATGCTTGTTGGTATCGATGTGACCCACCCCTCTCCCGGGTCGTCCTCAAAAGCCCCAAGTGTTGCGGGAATGGTTGCCTCGATTGATTCCTACTTGGGTCAATGGCCAGCAGAACTTCGGATCCAAACATCGCGCCAAGAAAGGGTCAGTGAGTTGGACACGATGCTGAAAGCTCACCTCGGCCGGTGGGCTAAAACCAACAAGGGTCAGTATCCGGACAATATTATTGTCTACCGCGACGGAGTCTCTGAAGGGCAGTATGAAATGGTTGTCAAAGAAGAACTACCCCTTCTCAAGAATGCTTGCAAGCAGCTGTACCCAGCAACAGAGCATGCCAAAGGGCTACCACGAATCTCGGTCGTGATTGTGGGCAAGCGGCATCACACGCGTTTCTATCCTACGCGTAAAGAGGACGCCGATGGCCACTTGAATCCTAAGAATGGCACTGTGGTCGACCGCGGTGTGACGGAAGCCCGCAACTGGGAGTTCTACCTACAGGCTCACACTGCTCTTAAGGGCACCGCTCGCCCGGCGCACTATTTCACTGTTTGGGACGAGATCTTCTGTCGAGAGAAACCCAAGGAAGGGCTGAACACAGCTGACATCCTGGAAGACCTCACGCACAAGATGTGCTATCTGTTCGGACGGGCGACCAAGGCCGTGAGCATCTGCCCTCCTGCATATTATGCCGATCTGGTCTGCGAGCGAGCGCGATGCTATTTGTCTGATCTGTACGATGCGACGCCGACCGGTAGCGTTGTCACCGGCGGTGGTGGGGGTGGTGCTGATGCCGTGGACGGCGGCAGGGTCACCATCCATCCCAACGTCAAGGATACGATGTTCTACATTTGAGGTTCTCTTGGCAAGTTGGGGCAATTGGGATGTTGAGTGGTGTTTGGCATGAGATGTTAGGAGTTGCTTCTTGGATGTGACAATGTGCGGTTGTCGTAGCGAGCAGCTCTGTGGCGAAAGTACAGTCTTGTGGGACGGAGACGGTTCATATGCTGGTCATATTTCGGGTTTCTATTCAGATACGGCTTTAGTTGCACACAGAATGACATGGATTAGTGCCTGCTTTCTAAAAATTATATTGCTCCTGCCTATGTGGACTGGAGGAAGAAGTCATTCAGTAATAGTGGTAGATTGGTCTAGTCTACGCCAAGTAACTTAGTCATAGGTATACGGCATACACTGATATTTCACCCTCTACTTGCTGTACCATTCAGCAAACCTATCTTGTGGAATATGCTGGTTAGTTCAACTGAATGCATCGTCGGGTACTAAGCACACGAAGACTCAATAAGCGACTCTAATACCCTCAGTGTGATAGATCCCTCATCTAGATACATTATGCAGCGAAAGTTGTTAACCTGGTCAAGTTAGAAATGGGTGCGACCCGCCCGCGGCACCGCAAAGCGTGTGGTCGCTCCCATTCTAAAGCTAGGTCTCTATCTGACGGTGTGTTGAAAGTACCTAGTAGTCTAGCACACGCGCTGCAGACCACCAAATTGGATCTCAGGAGTACTTTCCTTTATTCTTCTTGCGATGACATGGACGCTGTCTTGGAGGCTTTGTCGTTTCTTGCTAGATGGCTCCCTACATCCGTTCTAGACGTGGCTATCCTTTACCCACACACTCCTACACTAGCACGATCTGCTCAAGTTATGAAAATGTCCAGTTTGAAATTATAATACCGTAGCTAACATCACAAGAAAATAAGAAGAGCGTTAATCAATAACCGGTTCCATCTTTTCCAAACAACGGGTCCAGCCGATCTACAGCTTGGCCGCGGGGGACGCACTACCCGCCGAGGAGATCTCGTTGTACAAGAGGGTGGTCAGGAAGTCCGCGTAGTCCTCGCCGGTGACCTGACCGGCGAAGTAGCGGGCGGCCTGCTGGAACTTGTTGCCGGCGGGGCCCTTGGCGGCCAGGTCGTCGGCCTGCTCCTGCAGCAGGCGCAGGGCGTAGGCCTTGTCGACCTTCTTGCCGTCGGAGGTGGTGATGCCGTGGTGCGTCCATTGCCAGAGTTGACTGCGCGAGACTTCGGCGGTGGCGGCGTCTTCCTATTTTGGGTATTAGCATTGGTTGGGTGGGTGTGGTTGGGTGGGGGGTGAGAGGGGACAGGTTAAGGATGGGGGAAAAGCTTACCATGAGGAAGTTGATGGGGATACAGCCCACACCCCGGAGCCAGCCCTCCATGTACGACAGGCCGATGTTCAGGTTCTTGCGGATGCCCTCCTCGGTGATCTTGCCTGGAACGTTGGTGTTCAGGAGGTCGTTGGCGGTGATATTGACGTCTTCGCGGCGCACGAAGAGCTGGTTCGGGGTGGGCATGTGGGTGTTGAAGACGTCCGAGGCGATGGCCGCCAGCGCCGGGTGGGCAACCCAAGTCCCGTCGTGGCCCGCCCGCACTTCCCGCAGCTTGTCCGCCCGCACGCTCTCCATCGCCTTGTCGTTGGCTGCCGCGTCGTTCTTAATCGGGATCTGAGCTGCCATGCCGCCCTGGTGGGGAATTAGCATGTTTCCACCGCTGTGTGTTTCGATTGTTTTAAGA
>NW_020291486.1:294464-417977 GCF_003184765.1 Aspergillus aculeatinus CBS 121060
AAAAAAAAAAAAAAAAAAAAAAAAAAAAAAAACTTACCATAGCGTGGACACCTCGCCGGTGGCAGGTCTTGATCAACAGCTTCACGTAGGCATCCATGAACGGCACCGTCATGGTGACGTCCGAGCGATCCGGCAGCACGAAGTTGGGGTGCTTGCGGAACTTCTTGATGAAGGAGAAGATGTAATCCCAGCGGCCGCAGTTCAGGCCGGAGCTGTGGTCCCGAAGCTCGTAGATGATCTCGTCCATCTCGAAGGCGGCGGTGATGGTCTCGATCAGCACGGTGCCGCGGATCGTGCCGCGGGGCATGCCGATGTAGTCCTGGGCGAGGTTGAAGACGTCGTTCCACAGGCGCGCCTCCAGGTGCGACTCCATCTTGGGCAGGTAGAAGTACGGCCCGAACCCGCGGGCCACCAGCTCCTTGGCGTTGTGGTAGAAGTACAGGCCGAAGTCGAACAGACTGCCGGAGATGGGCTCGCCGTCGACGGTGAAGTGCTTCTCCTCGAGGTGCCAGCCTCGAGCGCGCGCGATCAACGTCGGCAGCACCCGGTCCGTCCGCAGCTTGTATTCCTTGTTGCCTTGCTTGAAGTCCACCTGCCGGCGGATCGCGTCGTAGAGGTTGACCTGGCCGTTGATCATGTTCTCCCAGGTGGGGGCGCTGGAATCTGTTCATCGGAGTTAGCACCTTTTAAGATGTTAAAAAGTGGGGGCAGACGACGTACCCTCGAAATCCGCCATGTATGTCCAGACATCCGAGTTGAGCGCGTTCACCACCATCTTCCGGTCGGTGGGACCTGTGATCTCAACCCGACGGTCGACTAGGCCAGGGGCCGGGGGAGCGCCCTTCCAGGCGTCATTCTCGCGGATGTGCTTGGTTTCGGGGAGGAAGTCGGGCAGGTGGCCCTTGTCGATCTCAGCTTGTCGGTCGATGCGGCGTTGGAGGAGAGCTTTGCGGGTGGAGTTGAAGGCGCGGTGGAGGATGGCAAGGAAGACGCAGGCGTCTTTGGTGAGGATCTTGCGAGCTTCGGTGCTCACAGTGCCCAGGATGGCCACGTCCTTGAGCTGGGCCTCAGATTGGCTCATGGTGAAGACTTTGGTAACAGAAACTTGACACAGATCTCTAGTTAAGTCGACAGGGGAGAAGGGGGATGGAAGAAGTGTAGAAGTAGTATAGATCACAGCTTAAGCACATAAAGTTCCAGCTCTGTGATAGAAGGAGGGACAGGCAAAGTATATAAGTTCCAACCCCCAGAATCTTATCGGAGGGCAGGAGGTGGGCTCGACGACGTCAGAATCCACGGACAGCCGCGGCCCATGGGAAGTTCGGATTATCCATGGTCGCGGGGTACCGCCGATAAAGGAGGGCAGTCACGGAGCATGGTGGATGGAGAGATACTTTTTTGGCAGCAATTGCCAGCAATTGGCATCAGATAGACTCAGGAATCAGTCTGGGTTGCACCCACTCGCACCCACTCGCACCCACTGTAATCACCACGTGACTTCTCCGCGGGGAACTGGTCCTTTCGGCCGACTGGACCCGATTGGAGCTGGGGTTCCCCGCCCGGCACGCGCCGGCCACCGCCTCCGATTCGGGCCTTATCGTTTGTGATGACTCGATACATTCACCTCTCCCCTTTGATATAGCTTGAACCCCCCCCCCGAAGCTGTGATATGCGAGGGAAGTTGAGAAGACGCAGGGTGTACGGAGAGATGGTCTCTCGTCCGAAAGCATTGGCATCAACTAACTGGACCAATCAACTAACGCTACAATGTCCCAAGACCGTTTATCAGTTCTCTGCGCCTACCGAGGATGTGCGCCCTCGATAAGCCTTCCTCATCTCCCCGCATGTCCGAACAACCTCCAGCCAGCCGCGGCTGCACCAGCAAACCATCACCTCGCTGATGCTGGTACACACGTCGATCATGCTCGGTATTTTTCGGGATCCCCACATCCACCTACCGATCGATTCCGATAAGAGTCACAGCTGTTTTCGCAACGACGGATGCTTTGCAGCGGTCTTCGCCACTCTCTAGCGAACACACCCTTACAAGTCCATCGAAGAAGTCTTCGGCTTTTCAATGAAGCGCATAGAGTAACCAGAAGCTCCAGAAACTTCTTCCCTCCCAACCCCACAGGAGATGCGACCAGTCCGATGCCATGTTCCAGCTCACGGACATGTGAATGCATGTGATTCTGCGGCATCCTTCTGGGGGCGTTCTCAATGAGTAACCGGGCTCAATATCTGGGGTGCCACGCGCCGCTTACCCACCAAGGGTTCCGGAATGTGGACGAGACACTTTCGGAACATGCAGGACAAAGACTTCAAGCCTACACGCAATCATGACCCAGCACTAATGTGTAGCTCGGGGGTTGGGCGTGATCATGCTACTGATTGTTGGATGGATTCATGCCAGCACTGCCGTGTCTACATCGGAGCTATGACCACCTGCGAGCTCCAGTTCTTCCCCCACTCTCCAGCATTATTTGCTGAAGGGGGTGCGTCATCTGGCTTCTCGTGGTGAAGCTCAGACCCCCGCCTCTAGCAATGTGGAAGCGGTTAATAGAGGACCTCACGCTCAGGTCTATCAAGCTCTGTAGAAATGCGCACATCAGTATCCCAGTCAGCTGTGCTTAGACGGACTGCCCCAAGACCGCAACTTCCCACAAGATATTGAATAGAATACAAATAATAATCGCGAAGGAGAGCATACTATCATAGGCACCTTCGACAAGACTCGGCGTCTTTGTTTCCAGAATGGAGATCTCGAATCCGGGGCTGTGTCTAGAATTGCCCATGGCTACAGTATCGATCATCGCCTTTTGACGCTCAATTGACTTTCTAGCTTTACAGGAAGCTCCCACAGGCAATTGCTCGTGATTTCCATGAATGAATGTATAATTAACACAGTTGCAAGCCATGTAGCCGAACCTGAATGAATTGCGCTGGGAATATTACGTTCTCAGAATATGCGATTCTACCCCATCAGAATTAGAACATGCTACAGGAAATATAAGGCATGTCATAGTAGAGATGGTCCTGTATACTGGTAGAACCTACTTGAGGTCTTCCAGAAGGCGAAAGCACACTAAATTTAGCTCTAATCGGCTTCTGGCGGGGAAGCTGCTGACTCAGCCGGCCCAGGGTCCATCACGAAAATCACGCGGGGCGATCCTTTGTTTTCTCTGCAACCACATCAACCTCAACACCCACAGTCCATGCCGGTCGCGTGCGTGACAAACTCTAGAACTACTTCAACATGGGATCTAAGACCCCCGAGGGACATCGGCAGGAACCCGATGGTATGTGCCATCTCAACACTCTCCAAGAATGAATCCTTGGATCTAACCTGACCGTGTGACTCAGCCTCCAACTCCTCCGACTTCAAGCCCGCCAATCCTCAAGTCAAGGCCTCTCGAAACGGTTCCGGCTCCGCGGACTTGGATCGAGGGATCATCAGCGACGATGATGACGACGACGACAATTCGAAGGAAGAAAATGGGGTGAACGGAGCCTCGACTGCTGGTACGTTCGCAAACCGTCGACCCTCTGAATAAGTTTGAAACAAATATCACTGACACGTTGGCTGCACCACCAGAGAAGAAACAAAAGAAACGCAAGAGATCCAAGAAGAAGAAGAAGACCACCCCCACCGCGCAGACCACCCCACCGCGGGTGCCGCTCTCCACCCTCTTCCCGTCCGGCCAATACCCCCGCGGAGAACTCGTCCCCTACGTCGAGGACGAGAATACCGCCCGCACGACCGACGAAGAACTGCGCTATAACTCCCGCCTCTGGGACGATGACTTCCTGCCCGACTACCGCAAGGCGGCCGAGGTCCACCGCCAGGTCCGGCAGTATGCCCAGCGGGAGCTCATCAAGCCGGGCGCCAGCCTCACGGCCATCGCCGAGGGGATCGAGGACGGCGTGCGCGCGCTCACGGGCCACCAGGGCCTGGAACCCGGCGACGCTTTTCATGCGGGCATGGGATTCCCGACCGGCCTGTGTCTGAACAATGTGGCGGCGCACTGGACGCCGAACCCGGGCGCTAAGGATGTCATTCTGGATAAGAACGACGTTCTCAAGGTGGACTTCGGGGTCCATGTGAATGGGCGCATTGTTGACTCCGCTTTCACGGTCGCGTTCGAGGACAAATACGATAATCTCCTGACTGCGGTCAAGGAGGCGACCAATACTGGTATCAAGGTATGTCCGACGGTTCCGAGAACACAGGCCGGGCGACTGATTTGACTAGCATGCCGGTATCGATGCGAGAATGGGCGAAATCGGCGCAGCCATCCAGGAGGTGATGGAAAGCTACGAGGTCGAGATCGACGGGAAGACCCGCCCCGTCAAAGCCATTCGAAACATCACCGGGCACGACATTCTGCGCTATCAGATCCATGGCGGGAAGCAAGTCCCGTTCATCAAGAGCAACAATCGCGACAAGATGGAGGAAGGAGAGGTGTTCGCCATCGAGACCTTCGGAAGCACCGGCAAGGGTTATTTAGAGGATGATGTACGTGTACACCGTTTTTCAGGTTCGAGTCAGGCTCTAATAACTTCTCAACAGGTGGGCCTCTACGGCTACGGTAGAAACACCGACGCTTCCGGTGCCAACCTGCGTCTCGCTTCTGCGAAATCGCTGCTGAAGACCATCGATTCGAATTTCGGGTCGATCGTTTTCTGTCGTCGCTATCTGGAGAGACTAGGGGTGTCTCATTATCATCTCGGGGTGAGTGGCTCCATGGCCGTGGGGTTGATTTGCTTCTGTTACTGACGAGCTCCTCAGATGAAAAACCTGGTCGATAATGGTATTGTCGAGTCCTATGCGCCGCTTGTCGACGTGAAGGGTTCCTACACCGCCCAATTCGAACATGTATGGCTTCCCTTTGTTATATGATGCGCCTTGGATCGAAACTAATGTGCTCTAGACCATTCTCCTCCACAGCGGCGGCAAGGAAGTCATCAGTCGCGGTGACGATTACTAGGTTAGCCCAGTCAGCCATTGGGCATCTATAGACGATGTCGCTGACGTTTTGCTTTGCCTGTTTGCTTTTGACTAAGTAATGCTTCGTTCAACCCTTCGATGACCTCGGATTCAACATCCGTCCAGGTACTTGTTCGCTTGACTTCTGATTACTGCATTGTTGTTGCTTTGGGTACGCTGTCACAATTACGACGTAGCCTAGTCCAGTCATTACCATTTCAACTGAATTGAACGCCAATTTACCCTTCAATAATCTCTGTGCAACATAGTGTAGTCCTGTGTACCACACATTTAAAAGTTCCCATGTTTGATATTCGCATCGTCTCCTCCATGAACTTGTTGCATTAACACAGCTCGATCCTGCTCGGCTGATGCGAATAGCTCTTCGATGACCTCGCTATGGTACGACGACCGCACCGAGACTGAGGCCTTGAGGTCAACGGGACCCGACAGCGCACTCTGGAGCATCTTCAGACTGTCCAACTCGTACCTCTCGCCGGTGCCTTCATCCCGAAAGTGCGAGAACTCGAAGGCCCAGAGCAAGCGGCTGATGACCAGAAACAGTGATCGGCGCGCCGGGTGCTGGCCGGGACACCCGCAGCGACCGAAGCCAAAGGCCGCCGCGGGCGCGCCGGTATTCCGCAACCACCGTTCCGGCGCGAAGGCGAAGGGGTCGTCGAAGACGGCGTCGTCCTATTTCTCTCATGAGCTCCACGGCAGCATCAACGTGAAGCAGTTGGAATATGCCTGCCATGCCCTGGTGCAGCGGCACGAAGTTGTGCGTGCTCGTTTCGTTGCCCTCCACGGCTCTGTCCAGCAGGTGATTCCCAGGTATCGAGCAGAAGATGTCCGATTTCAGGTACTCGAAGGGTTCGGTGAGATGCACAGTCTCGGTCCCTCTGCCAGTCTAGTTCATACTGATCCTGGCTTTCTCCTTGAATGATGTCCTGCTTCGTTTCGTACTTCACCCAGGCCGTATTCGTCTCACGATGCGAACCTCTCATGCCCAATATGACGGACTCAGCATGCCTTTCATTCTCAAGGACCTGGACGCATTATACAACGGGATTGTCTTGGCCCCTCCGGCCAGGTTCTCGGAATACGTGGAGGAAAGCGAGCGACTCCTTTCCCAAAACAAGCACGCTCAGCAGTTCTGGCGTCAACTGCTGCAAGGATCAGAAGTCAGCCCCATCGTGGCACCCAGCAAGCTCTCCTCGTACTCGTTACAGAAAGACCATCCCCTGGATCAGACCACAATTCGGACTATTCGACTGTCACCATCAACTTCCGACGCCTCCACCACCCCGGCCACGATCATCAAGGCCGCCTGGGCACTCGTGCTCGGCCGTCTCTCGCAACATCAGGACGTGGTCTTCGGTCACTTGACCAACACTCAACCCCGCTTGGATCATCTGCCAGCCATTCATGAGGTCGTCGGTCCCTGTCTCAATGTGCTTCCTGTGCGCGTCCAGCTCCAGCCGACTACCACACGAAGGGAGCTGCTGAATACGTTTCAACAGCAATATATCGGCGCCTTGCCCCATTCCATGTTAGGCTTCGGCGAGATCATCGACCACTGCACAAAATGGCCGCCAACCACCCGATTGAGTTCCATCCTGCAAGAACAAAACCCGCACCAGGACCTGGACAGTGTTCTTCTTGACGGAGCTACAGGGAGTCTCGAAGCTTATGTACCTGCCTCTGGCGCTGCCGACCTCTGGATGATGGTAACTCCCACGGACAATTATGGGGCCGAGAGACTGCATGAGATCAAACTGAGCTACAGCGCCGCAACTATGCCCTCTTCCATTGCAGATCGCATTCTCGACGAATCTGCCGATGCAATTTCGTTCCTCCAGGTCCCTCATAGTTGGGGGCAGATGAATCAATTGAGGTGGTGGAGGTATGGTATGGTAACTGGGCTGCTGTTATCTCTTCTGTACTGCAAAATGAAGTATCGTTCTGTATTTTGCTTACATGCAAAATTGAAAGATGGTTATATGGAATCTCCATTACTAGGCCTATTCGTCATGTATGGACCATGTATGCATGCACTGTAGAGAGAGTCTAGTATTCTGGATCCTCTCCTCGGCCCTACACGGCCACGCATTTGGCATTGAGTTTGGACCAAGTTTCTGTCACCCGGGCAGTAGTGGATCGCCCTGGCACGCAGTTGAGCATGGGACTCGCGGGCATGCTTCTGCTGCCAGGCCAGATATTTCTTATGATGCTGGATGCGCCGGAGAAAATGCAGGGCCCCTGGCTCTCTCAAACTTGAAGAGAAAACATCCCGTCCACGATCCGGTGCATGCTTCCGGGTGGTATTGCTTAATCGTCCGGGAGTCTGTTGAATTTTAGGATATTATAGACACGCGAGCATCGTGTCTAGAATATGAAAGCAACTGTCCTTCTTTTGACCCCCCCTTGGACTTGTGGCATGTCTTTATTTTCCGGGTCTACTCCAACAAAGTATTTTTTTCACCCACAAGTGGGTGGGATTGCTGGGCTATGGTGAGCAATTCACTTCGAAAAAGAATCTATGCCGTTGCAAAGACTGCCTCTGTTCCAGATAGCCCACTCCTGAGACCTCAAATCGCTGACAAGACGGCTTATGGGTAGATCCTATGTCACGTACATGAGGTGGCCTCAAGTATGTAGAGATGTCTCGATGGAATATACCATGCTGCTTCAGAAAGACTCTTTCGACGGGTATACTGAGTTCCACTTGTTGAAACCGTAGAATACCAAAGCCGAACTCCCCCCCCCGACCTATTCGAAGCCAGATGATGGGGATTCCGAAGGTGGCTTCTGCTTGTAACGGAACTTCGATGTTCCATCGTCGTGGAGATGCCCCGTTCCTACTCTGTTGCCATTCTTGTCCAGGAGCTGGATGGAGATGACCTTCTTCGGATCGATCGGGTCCTTGTGAGATTGGTGAAGCTCGGTTCTCTGGATAGCGGCTTGCACTATGCGAGGATCCTGCCAAGAGATTAGTCACCTTGATACGAAATGGAGGCTCTAGCCCGGGGGGAGGGGGGGTTCCATGGGAAGCCAACAAGGTACAACATACGCGGGCTTCTTGTTCCTGGCAATACTTGTCGACAAGTGTCGAGTGCGTCTAATTCTTGAAGTCGCTCAGCGTAGTCTTTCCAACGTAGGAGATGAACCGGCGGATGACGGTTGCCATGGTGGGAGACGCTGCGCAAGTCAAGACGAATATTAATTCCCGAGGGGGGGAATCGGTCAGGTCAGAAGATTGCAGGACAGACTGGTAGGCATTCTCAAGAGAAGACATGGGAAATTGCGGTGGGACTTCTGATCAGCCGTAGACTTCTGACGCCTTGATTTAGCCCCGATCGGTGGCTAGCTTGCTTTTTCTGGGCGCTTGTATCATGACATCGCGAATAGATAGGGCGAGGCTGGCGCTGAGCCAAGGGATCTTTTCTGTGGCGATATTGATGTCCGCAGAAAGCAGGGTAAGCTAAGCATGAATCTATAGCCAATGTGATAAAGGAAGCATGTTTTGTTGAAACATCAGAGTAGCCACGGGTCCTCGAGCAGCTGCTTCGCTGTCTTGCGTTCCTCTGGTAACCACTTTAGCATTGACATCATGAATCGGATGAACTCCGCCTTCTCTTCCCCTGCGAGTCGCTTTTCTAGGCTCCCTAAGGAGATCATTGGCACAACTGCTTCTTCATGGGCAACCCAGGCGCCTGGCAAAACATGTCAGGTGGACAACTTCAATTGGGACCGCAAGCTAGAAGGGACTTACCACTAGGGTCAAAACACTGTTCGGTCGTTTCACTGCGGCGAATGAATTCCTCTGGCGGCGGCCCCACCAAGGCGACCATACGTGCCAGATGCCTGAACGGGTCGTGGCCGCCTTTGGCATCGAAAATATCTTCGAACAAATGTTTCCCTTCGAAAAGGTCCCATATCTGCCAACTGACGTCAGCACGCTGAGATGTTAATAGCTGCATAGCCTGGCCCGCACTTACCAAGCCTGCCAGGTTCCAGATATCGACGGCGCTTCCCCAGGGCATTTCGAAGATGATCTCTGGCGCCCGATAGATGTGCGGTTGAACAAAGGGCCCAGACTCCTGCTGGGTGCCAATCCGTGCCTCCCCAAAATCACACAGAATTGGGAGTCCATAACTTTTACCTGCAGACGGTCGACGGAATCGCCGACTCTGGTAGATGATGCGAGACTCATCAACCTGCTTTCGAGGGCTGGGTTCCTCGGCTTCGGCTTTCGCAAAGTCCGCCAGCATGCCGTCGTCCTCAAGACTAAGCATTAGGTTGTCCGTCTTTATATCTGATACGAGTTAGAAATAGGCAGTCTGGCTTCGTATTGGGGGTGAGGGGGTTAATTGGTGCGCACTACATACCAGTGTGGATGACATTGGCTTCGGTGTGTAAGAAGTCCAAGGCCAGAAGCAGACGCTTCACCGTCAATTTAAGAAGAGGCAGGTTGAATGGCTTGGGATTAAGCCCCATCATCTCTAACAAGGTCATATGCATTGGCTGTAGCACTAGGCAGCGGTGTAGCCCGGCAGGTCCGTGAAGGTCAAAGGAATCATGAAGCTCGCGGATCAGCGCTTGACCTGGATGCGTAGAATTGACTCTGGCTAGATGCTCATAGATCTTAAGCTCGCGACCTGATGCGGTCGGAAATGATGGCAGCGATGTAGACACCTTCAACACTTCATACTGGTCGTTCCTGGGTGTATATTGAGCTGTTAAGTGCCTGCACGGTCACTGGGAGAAGGGTCGTTCGTCAGAACGCACTGGAGATCCCAGCATAGTCAGCTTGTGGAATACGCCCCATAACCGAGCTTACCCGTAACCTGATACCGGGTCTCGTATACGTCGCCAATCTTAACGGGATAGTAATGCTCAGGTTTATAGTAGGCCAACGTCTCCTCATCGACGGGCGTATCAAGAGGCAGAGTCGTATATGAGATCTTGGATAATCTTCGGGAAGAAGATAGCCTTTGCCGAAGGGAGCTGCCCCATGCACTAAATCGTCCTGCCATGCCTGAATAACAATGTTGTCCAGTGAGTTAGCGACTTTGTCGAGGATTGGGAGATTGAGAGATTGAGAGAATGGAAGTGGATATTGGTGCTATTCTTGAAACTCATCAGGGAGAAACAGAAACAGGAGTGTAGATTAAGCAAGTTAGCTAGATAGCTTATCGTCACGTGGAATCAGCTCCTTCCCCAGGAACGGCCCGTATATTCGTATATTCCTTATCTTTAGTACAGTACACTCTTCCTCGATTGACCCGCAAGATGTGGAGGTGCTCAACAACTGGGTCAGTCTGTGATAAATGGCTGTCACATTAGCGGCAAGTGGTCTAGAATGGATTGAGTAGCATGTAAGACTGTCTTTTGTTGCAGCCACCTTTTGATCCTGGTGCATGGGGAGCACAAGATGGTAAACTTAAGTGGTGGCTGCGGCAGGCTTAGTTAGGCTGTGCATCACTGCATAACTAGCTTAGTCATAGCATGACGCAAGCACTCAGAGACGATCGGATCGGTCGGTCGGTCGGAAGTCAGCAGGCAGCAACAAGATACAGGTACGTACAGGGCTACGCAACATTAAAGGAATAAGATGGTAAGATATAGCCATCATACAGGCTCTCCGTTAATAGTGATTAAGGTTTTCACGCTAGTTTACAGTAAATCTCTTCAACGGCGCTTGCCCAAAAGCGAAGACGTCAACGTCTTGCTGGCGCTACCTGAACTCCATGAACTCCGTAAACCCCGTTGGTGTAGAAGTTTCCCATGATGATGATGATGCCTGCGCCGTCCATGCTGCGCGGATTTCAAACCCTTCAAGATTCGTTTGCGTCGTCCCGGCTTTTCGAGTAGATCTATCGTCCAAGCTAGGGTTAATAAAGACTCCCAGCTCCATCGAGCTTCGCCGACACCGCCAGCGGGTCGGTCTTGGGGAGAGAACTTCTGATTAGCAGCCAGCTGCAAGGCCCTGCCCGTCGCATCGCGTAGTGGACGCGCCAAGGCTGGGTTGCACGCTAGAAGTCTGGCAAGAAGCTTCGTCCGGAAGACCGTGGGGCGGGTCGATGCCGTCGAAGTTGACAGAGTCGGGGTCGAAATTAACCATAGAATCAAATGGAAATGCTGATAGATCTCCTCCGTCGAGAAGGTCAAACGCGAACCCGTCTTCAAGGACTGAAGAATCCGACCCAGCGGGTGAATCACCGCTGAATAGGCGGTTGAAGTCGTCGTCAGAAAGAGGAGCTGCAAGGTCATCTGCAGCGTGAGGTTCCACGTTTGAGCCGAGCTCAAACAGCGAGAGGGCGCTTCCATCTCCTTCGAGGCCAGCGACTGACACTGCAGGTCGCACAACACCGCTGCAGGATGTTGTGTCAAGTCGGAGGACTCAGCCAGAGTGGAAGGCCGGAGAGTGGGGGAGTAGTCGGTGTAAGGAGAGGTCGGGAAGGGAATTCGGTCGAGGGGAAGTTCGTCGCGCTCCTGCTTGAACAGGGTCGGCGTAAGGGTGGGAGAGGCCGAAGCAGGGGAGCCGGGCTTGGGAGTGTTGCCACGGGAACCCCTGACCTCGGCGGACAGTTGAGCGACTTGTTGGTTCAGGCGGTTGTTTTCGGCTTCCATCTGGGTCAAGCGCTGAAGAAGGAACTGGTTCTGTTGCTCCATCTGGATTTTCTCGTTTTCTAGTTTCTCCATCTCGAGGCGCTTGCGCTCTCGAGAGGTTTGTGCGGCAGCCCGATTCCGAAGAACACGCTCGATGCGGCGCTGCTCCTTTTCGTCCTCCGTCTTGGCCCGTTTCCTAGATTCGTACGTTAGTATCATCATGCTTCATTCGATACTTCGGACACCCTTGCATGGAAGCCTTGCATGGAAGAACATACCTTGGAGGAAGGTTGGTCTTAGGGACTGGCAACTCCTGGCCCCATGACTTTCTCTTCTTCGCAGGCTTCTTGTCCTCTGACTTAGTTTCGGCCTTGACGGTGGGATCATTCAAGGAAGTGTCCGCTGGGGAGACGGTGAGCATGGGAATTTCCGGAGCCGGCGAGCCAGCCAAGGATTCCACTGGAGAGAAACCGCCTTCCATCTTGCAAAGGCGATATGTTGATCTGTCTAATCGTAGACTGTATGGGTCACGAAAGTAAGGTGATGCTCAATGCTCAGGAAGGCGTAGCTCGATCACGTCTCTTTTCTCTTGCCCAGGTCACAGGGACAGAGGCCACGGTGTCATCACGGTACAAGCCGGGTCTGGGGGAGGGGCCAGGTGGTTGACCAGCAACGTTCTGGTTGGTTGGGCCCAAAACGGAAGCTGGGGGAGGAAATGGGAAGAGGACAACTGTCCACAAAGGTAGCGAAAGTAATAAGATGGAGAGGGTTGACTGCTTTCAGATCAGACAGTCTGGGAGAGGGAAAGATTGCCTCTTTAAAAGGCCAGCGTGGTCAGTTGAGGGTCAGTTGAGGGGGCGTCTCCTTTTCGCAAGGGGGCGGAGTCTCCCTTCGTCAGCCAAGTACCCGTACTGTACTGTAAGATATGTGGGAGTTGGGATATGCTCGGCAGAAATGTACCTTGGGGGCGGTGTTTTGGGCCGTATGGAGCCGTATGATTCTGTAAGCATTACCTACAAAGCCGGGCTGGAATGGGAGGCGGTACCAATTGAACCCCTGAAGGTGTGAACTCAAGCAACTTGAGGGACTTGAGGGAAACTCGTACCCCCTCTCGACTCCTCCTACTCCTCTCGACTCCTCTTTCCTTCATCCACTTTCCCATTCCCTTTCAACCTGCGACACGCTCCGGTCGAGATTGTGGAACCCTCTTCCGGCCCCCCTCTTCATCATCGGTGATCGGAATATCTGATTGCTCTACCCTCCAGGTTTGGCCCCGCCCCCCTCTCCCCCCTCCCCCCCCCCAAATGCCATTTTTATCCCTGCTCCGGACGGTCCTGAGATTCTCTGCCCTTTGGCCCGCTCCGCCTCGCTGACGAGAGCTGCCGTTGCGAATCAGTAAGACATGCTTGCTGACTCTGATGCTCCTTAGCGCCTCCGCAGATTCGTATTCGCTCGCATCGCTTCTCATTAACTCGACTACGCCATCGTTATTCTTGCTATTGAGATTCCATCTTTCGCTTTGTCCAGTGCACCCGAGACGTTCCACGGTTACGCTCTGAAAGAACCGGGCAGAAAGTGGGAAACACCTCAGCTCAGTGGTGCTAATGGCGTGATCTGGGAGACGCATGAACGCAGATCTCCACCGGGCCGTACTAATGACTCCCCCTGTCTGGGCTCGGCCGTTGCAACTTCCGTGGTGAATGCAGTCTAGCCAATTCTTCGAGCTTCTGCGCCCGAGAGACTCTATCATTGGTGGATCATGGATCACACTCTCCTCTCCGCCATGCTCCCCCTCCTCCCCCCCTGATTCAACTCGTCTGGAGTTTTGGATCTCATTTGACCTGCACAAAGGAGATATCCCCTCTCCGCAATCTATCGTCGGAGATTATTGTGAGCTATTTAGGGGCATTCTTTGGGAATTCTTCCATGACAAGGGGTGCGTTCGTGTGCAGTCTGCGAATAAGATCATGGACTAAGCACCGCACTACCTCTCAATTGAGTGATTGATGCTCACATCTGGTGGTTGATTGACGGCCGGTCACGTTCCTGCAGCCGTTTCTCGCGTGCTGAGAAGGATCAAGAGGTTCACCTTATTCTTCCTTCCTCAGCTATGTGCCGGCTCATGGATCACATGATCTCTATCTTCGGCTTTTGTTGACAGGGCATTAGAGCATGCCGCTCTCCCACAGGGCTCACTCATCAAGCCCCCTATTGCATTCCCTTCCCCTTGGGATTGCACCGTATATTATATTTACCTTGGGATGCCCAGCTCGCCCCTTTCTCGTTGAACACCATGCCACAAATATCCTGCGAACCTCTCGGGTCCCATCAACAAAACTCGACCCAACATCGACTTTATTCAGTCGATGTTCCTGGCCCGCAATGCCCCCGCATGTCTTGATATAAATAGCTAGACAGATCTCAGAACATCTCTGGCGATCATCCGCATTATTCGCGTTTGATCGACTACGTTACGTGTGCTGCCAGTGCCATGCATTCATAACAGTGTCCGTCTCAGTGAAGTTTCAGCTCGAGGAGCGGTGCCATGGCACAGCCTACGCGATTCGCCTCCTCCCACGTCGTCAACTCCGAGGCTGCACGAAGGAGGGAGGAACATTCGGTCATGTTATACCCTTTAGGAATTTCCCCAACGCGGGCACTCGTATTCCCGACAGCGGCCTCGGGTTCCGCTTGGCGGCTCGTATTCTTACACTACGCGAGCATGCTGTCCGCTTCATGACCTCCACACTTTTAACGTGCCATCGGGCATCCATTTCGCGATTTCATGCTTGCGCACGGTGGGCAAACGTATAACAAGCGTGCACGAACCGTTTCTGCGATATCGACCGTGGCGTGTGTTGAGGTTTCGTACGTTGTCAGCTCGTCCGCTGCGGGGGTACTCTCCAGTCAGCAGATCTCTCTCGTTTGGATAGAGGTTGGGTCTCAGGATAACCCATTCATCCGCACGTAGTCTATTTCGGCGCATTGTTAGTTGCTCTGGTTCTTCCTACTATTTCTGAAGTACGGTACACTGCCATGTACTCGTAGATTGGCATAGCCCGCAGAGCAGATTGGCCATTGTCGGAAAGAATGGACTCGGTCAGACGAACTCAGGTATACGATACAGTCCAGTGACCACTTCACTGCGACAAACCTTTCCACCATGATAAAGCATGTGGTGCACTCTAACCTGTCGAGGGAATTCGAAGTTACATTGACTTCGTTCATCCGGAAATCCTCATCTTCTGCCAGACGAGGTTGAGGACTAGGCTGTGGATGCACATTAAGTAGAGTTCATCTTCTTGCTAATGCCCCGTATAAGTGACTACATGCGACTACGACGTTTAGAGATTTGTTATTTCTTGCTCAGATTGTGCATTGTCCGGTCCAGAATCTATCGGCGTGTGCGTGTAACGCCTCGCTTCAACGAGTCACATGATTCCAAATTGAACTGGATGTATGTAAACACCACGAAATCCGTGGCCACTTCCTCCTTCCTTGATAATTCAACGATTCTTGAGGCATCAAGCTTTCCTCTTTGAGCAAGTAAATTCATCAGTATTACGTTCGTAATCAACAGAATCCTTACAATATTACCTTGGCGGATGCATGTTGCGGATATATACCTTCACCTCTGGATTGGACTAATCTGGGCTACAACTCTCAAGTATTTCAACATAAACCAAGTACTCAATCACATCTGAAGAATAAAGAGACTTAAATATCAAGTATTTTTTCCTGTTCCAACCCGCAATATACTCGACACCAATCTCCACTCAGTAGACAGGCCTCGAGCTCAGCACTTTCATTCGACCAAGACCTTATGCCGCAACATGACTAATCAATACACACAATCACCTTGTTCCAACTAGACTATTGTGACTGTGTGGGGCCGGGGCATTTTGGCCTAAAGGTTCATGCTGTCATCGATATTGATGTTTGCCAACGAGCTGCTGCATTTTCTGAAGGCGTCGAGTCATGACCATGTCATGCTTGGAGTCGTGTTGAAGCGATAGAAACTCCTTTCATTCCTTGCCGAATCTTACGACCCGCTACATAAGCATGACATGCGCCGAGCCCATGAAGAATTTACACCACGCAACGCATGAGACCGCAAACCGAAAACAGAGGTTCCGCGTTGCCCCTCTTGAGCCATGTCGTCCGGTGGATCACGGCGATGCGGCGAGTTGTGAAGGAGTAGGCGATGTTGCAAATGCAGGCTACTATTGTGAGTATGAGAATTGTTTTGTTGATGTTACACGACCTTTCGGCACCACCGAAGCGGCGAAGACATCGGAGAAAGCGGGAGTTCCGTCGGCTTAATAGTGGATCGAGAAGTTGGAAGGGGGCTTGTCCGATGTGTACACCATACAGTAGTATAGATAGAGCTCTGATGGCGAGCTGGCCCCAGGCACGTTGAGAATGGTCAGAGCTCCATTCTATTTTCGTAGAACTGTAGGATCAATGCTTCCCTTGGCCGAGCCATGATTCGACACTGGTCCTGCCAGATCAATCGTATATCACCGCTCGGGAAGCCAGAACATGGGCGCCATGGCGCAGGCAAATGGCCCGTATAGTTCGGAATAGCCATCCTCTTATGCAGCCGGCGGCACTAATTGCCGCGGACTCGGATGGGCGATAAGCTCGGACGGGCTGGGGCCGTTCTAGAGAGTGGAAATAGGGGGCTACACTGCTCGAGTTTTCCCACTCTCGGACAATAGATCTCAATAGTTAGTCTTCGATCTACTCCATAGTCTGACGCGAAAGAGGAAACTTTGGCACCCAATTGGACGTATAAACCTCTCGATGATCAGTGCAGGCGAATCAGGCATCTATGCATGGGCATGAAGCTTTTCCCGGTAACCAGGGATAGAGAAGAGGCGCTTCTCTGCAAAAATAGAACTGACGACGACCAGAGATGATGATATTCATGACGCGGCGAGAATCAATCATAGTTTTTTGCAGGTGGAATGGTGGAACAAACCTCGCAAGCCACCAGCGCTTCCAGAGAGTGAGAGATTCTAGACTATCCTATCACGTGATACGAAGGGGACTCGACTCCGCGATACCTCCCCGATTGGGGAACCCAACAACTTGCACTGACTGCACTTCCAATTCTCGCGAGTCGCCACCACCCACCATCCTCATTTCCCTCTTTCCAACTAACCCGGCATTGCGCGGTCGGAACTCAATTCACAAATCAGAATTTATCCACTGATCATGGTCATCATCCGGCAAATCCTACACTCCCCATTGGGGGGAGCCCTGGTGCCTCACTGCGACATGCAGTGCTCATTTCCTCCTGCACAAGGTGCAGCACTGCACAAGGGGGCTTCAAGCCACCCGCAGGCGAGGCGCGACTGTGGTGAAACCGCTGTGTGCTGTTGTCATCTAACCGCAAGCCCGGTGGGGTCGATCAAGCCACAGCCAGTCCTGCTTCCGAAGACCATCCCGACTACCACAATGAAGACAGTATTAACGATGATAAGGGAAGACGGTCGATCCGAGACGATATTGCGAAACGGACCAGGGTGATAGACAAACCGACAGACACACACACACACACACACACACACACACACAGAAACAGAGGGGTGATGAGCTGTCAGTCACCCGTTTTGGCTGATCATTCTACGGCTCCGGTGCCTGTCTTGGTTCCTATTCACTCATAGTCTTCGGCTGGGATCCACCGCGGCCATTTTCTCCCCCCCCTCCAAGGCACGCTTTCGTTGCCAATCACTTTATCAATATTTCCCGGATGAAGTCATGAGCGGAGAGGGAGGGTAAGACATTCACAGACTGTCAGTCGATATCCCACCGCTATCTCCCCACGACTGTCGCTCTCTAAACAGTCGATCAGCTTTAAAAAGCTTTCCAAACCAACTTCGCTTTGCCTGGCCGGACTCTAGACCATCGAGGATTCCAGACTTATTTTTGGTTCCGCCGCCCACGCCGTTGTTTTCTCTGGGTTCCTCGCGCACTCCACCCACTGGTCCGCCGGTTCCACGCTTCAAAAGCTTTTTTGCCTTTTTCCCTTTTTTCTCCGGCTACCCCCTTGTCCTTCTCCAGTTTTTCTCTCCTCTTGACGTTTTTTGTTCCGTTTGTGCCTGGTGGCTGTTCTTGTGTCTCGTGGATCTGCATCTTCCCTCTTCCCTCTCTGTTCATATCTTCCCTCCCGTACATACTTTACTTCATACTGCACATACCCGATAGAGATCCCGGTCCTTGCAGCAGGCTGCTTGGACTATTCAAATGTCCGAACCACACCGGGAAGGTGCCTCCTATGAGCTGCTAGATCGCGAGAACAGCTTCGAAGGTCACGATGCGGTAGCTCACAATCCCAGCCCCCAGACCACCCCCAATTCTCCTACCTTCCCTGAAGAGGTGACCTCTGCACCACCTCCCAGCGACACTCCGCACGAGACGTCAACGACGAGGCCGACTCGAGTCCGATTCCGCTCAGTGAGCAATCATGGCGAGAGTGCACCGCAGCGGCCGCCTATGCCCCGAGCAGACTCCGATTATTCCGTCCGCTCGCTTCAATCCGTCCATTCTATGATGCCCACATCAGAATCCGCCGATCTTACCGAGTACTTCCCCGGCGATGGAGAGCCTGGACCCGAGATCGAAGCAGGCGTCGAGCAATCGGCACACCGACGCGCCTCCCCACCTACCGACGGCGACACTCCCAAGTCTTCCATCGAGAAGGAGGAGCAACCCGCGCATCCGATGTCCGCTCGAGACCGCTGGAAGCACGCCAGCAAACTGCTTCGTCAGAAGACCGTCAACCTGGGTGAACGCTTGGGTAGACCCTCGGACGACGACGGTGGTGACCTCGGCGCCGCCATGCTACCCGATGATTTGGAGAGAGGACTTGGACCAGCACCGCCGCGCCGTGGAGGAGAGGAAAAGGATCCGTTTGATATTCACAACCGCGATCGCGACGAAACACCGCCGCCACCCAGCGCAGAGGCCCATAGACTGGTGCGCAGCATGACCCAGCATCACTTGCGCAACCGCAAACCTAAGTCTGCTTACGCACGCTCCGGAACCAGCACGCCCGATGAATCGAGTCGACCGGACTCCTGGTATGGGGGTGCCACCCCGCCCCGCCCTGGTGCGGGCGGCGGTGGTATTCTCTCGCAGTTGCTGAAGCTCCATGCCGCGCAGGCGAAAGATAACATGTCCGTCACGGACTCGTCCGACAACGAATCGGTGGCCTCGTCGGGGACCGCTACCCCGCGCCGGGACTTTTCGTCAGGGACGGCGACTCCCAAGAAAGAGAAGCTGAAATGGTACAAGAAATCGAATCATCACTCCACCGCCTCGCTGGTGTCCGCATCGATGAACCTCAGTCGGGCGAGTCTGCCGGCCTCTGCCGATACGCTGGTGATGCTGCCGCAACCACCGAAGAAGGGGAAGAAGAAGTCGCGCAAAACTCGGCTGGAGGACGAAATCCGCGTCACCGTGCATATCGCCGAAATCCTGGCCCGGCAGCGTTACATCATGCAGCTGTGCCGGGCGCTAATGCGGTACGGCGCCCCCACCCACCGTCTCGAGGAGTACATGCAAATGACGGCCCGAGTCCTGGAAGTCGAAGGTCAGTTCTTGTATCTGCCGGGATGTATGATCATGTCCTTCGACGATCCGACCACCCGCACCGCCGAGGTCAAGTTGGTCCGAGTCGTGCAGGGGGTGGACCTGGGCCGGTTGGCGGAAACGCACAACGTGTACAAGAATGTCGTCCATGATCTTATTGGCGTGGAGGAGGCGATTCAGGAATTGGATTTCATTATGAAGCGACCTCCCCGGTTCAACAAGTGGATTCTCGTGCTGGCCTACGGGTTGGCCAGCTGTGCGGTCGGTCCATTCGCCTTCGAAGCCCGCCCGATCGACATGCCCATCATCTTCTTCCTGGGCAGCCTCGTCGGACTCATGCAGCACGTCCTGGCCCCGCGCTCCGTTCTGTACTCCAACGTGTTCGAGGTCACCGCCGCCATCCTGACCTCCTTCCTTGCCCGCGCCTTCGGGTCCATTCACCGCGGCAAGAATGCCGACGGCTCTCCGAATTACATCTTCTGCTTCTCCGCGCTGGCGCAGTCTTCCATCGCTCTCATCCTCCCGGGATTTATGGTTCTCTGCAGTAGTTTGGAACTGCAGTCCCACCAGATGATCGCCGGCTCCATCCGCATGGTCTACTCGATCATCTACTCGCTGTTCCTCGGCTACGGTATCACGGTCGGAACGACCATTTACGGACTGATCGACGGTGCGGCCAGCTCGACGACCACGTGCCCGAACCAGGATGTCTACGGCAGCAAGTACACGCAGCACTTCGTCTTCGTCCCGATCTACGTCATCTTCCTCGCTATCATCAACCAGGGCAAGTGGAAGCAGGTGCCGGTCATGATCGTCATCGCCACCTGCGGCTACGTGACCAACTACTTCAGCACGCTTAAACTCGGCTCCAGCTCGGAGGTCGCCAACACCGTCGGCGCCTTCACGATCGGTCTGCTGGGCAACCTGTACAGTCGCCTGTGGCACGGCCACGCCGCCACGGCCATCCTGCCCGGTATCTTCGTGCTGGTGCCCTCCGGCCTCGCCTCCTCGGGTTCCTTGCTGTCAGGTATCGAATACGCCGACGAGGTGCGCGAAAACCTGAAGAACGGGACCAGCGCCAGCAGCACGACCTCGGACGCCAGTATCTCCAGCCTTGGTTTCGGTATGATCCAGGTGGCCATCGGTATTACGGTCGGACTATTTGTGTCTGCCTTGATCGTGTATCCCTTCGGCAAGCGTCGGAGTGGATTGTTCAGTTTCTAAAAAATCGCACCTTGCGTGCCTCTCTATACCCCCTCTTTGTCCTGTTTCCTTCTCCTTCAGTCTTCAGTATTGTTTTCTTGTCTCGTACAAAGTCTGATCAATCCCCCTCATCATGCTTGTATTTATGTGGCCCCTTCTTCTCTGATTTGTCGATGTTATCCATGTTTGCATGTTTGCATGTGTTTATGAAGTGCATTTAAGCAGGCTTTGCATTTTCCTCCCCTCTTGCCTTGTTGTTGATCTCTTTTCTCTTCTCGATTCTAGATGGTTTGCTTTAATTTTCGGGGTGATATTCTAATGTTGCTGTGTCACGAGGATGTTCGGCCAGAAGGGGAGAAAGAGCAATTTACTGGTTTAGATTGTTCCGGATATTTTCTATTATCTAGATTTATATGTTGGCATCTAGAGCTATACCTATTCTTTCGTTTTGAAACTATACATTATTCGGTTCTTTGTTTATATCATGCTTGATTGGTATCTTTATCTGGGATCTGACATTATCTTTGGGATTTCTCACCTGAAGAATCGTAAGTGTAAAAGTAAACGAAACGTAATGGTGCGGTGTGATCACGGCCATAGCGAGCGGTCGCGACCGTCTCCTTACCGCGTGGCTTTCGATCTTGGAGGTCGCGTTGCAGCGGGAGAGCTGAAATAAGCTTGACCATTGCGATCCAGGGGTCTCGCCCATCTCCACCACAGTGTAAGCTGTTCACCTACGTGGCGATGGGGTTTATCATAAAAAAGAAAGAATAAAGGCTTGGGGCGTTGCTTCAGCACCACCAACTAGCTACAGGTATATTCCGGCCTGCACTCTGTATGCGATGAAGAGAGAATCTATGCGCTAGTACCCAATTCTCGAAACCGCCTGTGTGCCGAGGAAAAAGTGTCCAAATGGAAAGTTACTAAGGTCAGGCGAGGAAGAAAGACGATTTAATAAACCCCGAAAGAGGAGATAGCTCAACGAGTCTAAATGTGCTGATATGCAATTAGATGCGATGATTCCAGTGATAACCACAATGTTATCCGATAAACACACGGTCCAAATGTTGGGGACCTCACCAGGCCCCGACTCTCCCTACTCCCGTGCACACCTCTTTGTGAGTTTGACGAGAAAGGGAGTCGGATAGTGAAGCTCGTAGGTCCGGAGCAGTGCGCGGCCGACTGCTCAAGCCCAGCGGTCGCCGTGGTTCCAGGTGTCCGAGAGCAGGCCGGCGTCGCCCAATGAGCCCTCCACCGCGACACTCTCCATCGCGGGAGCAGGTTGGCTGGATAGGTTCGACGCGCTTTGAGACGGGGTATCTATTGCAACAGAAACACGAAAGACTTATCAGCCATCCTGCACAGTTTTGAATATCACCACACCCCATCCCCCAAAGTCAAAGAACTTACCAGTAGATCCGGCCCCCGGCCCACTGCCACGGCCACTGCCGCCGCCAGCTGCCATCTCCGTGCGCCGCTGGCCTTCAGGATAATACCTCCCACCGGGATGGAGAGTCTGAGAAGTCTGAAAAGTGTGGGAAACCGCGAATCAGAAAAGAGAAGTTTTCGAACAACACGGAAATGATGTTTGTGTCTGTGTGTGTGTGTGTGTGTGGCCTTGTTTGCAATCATACCGGCGAAGGGGGCAGTATTCCACAATCTGTATACTGTACATTGCTGCCGGCCCATCTGATAATCTTTTTTTTTTTTTTTTTTTTTGGTGTGTGTTGCTTGCTCTTCGCGCCCCTCCCTCGTGTTCCCCTCCCCAAAAATGTAATTGTTTGGCCCCACCCGACATGATAAATACAAGAACAGAATTCACGAACTGGTACTACTGACTTCTTGAAATTCTTCCCCCTTGATCTCCACCTCGCGATCCCGGATGCGCCGCATCAGCGCCAGAAAGTTACTCTCCCGGAACTTCTGGCTGGTGTCGTGCTTGAGACTGTCGACGAGCTGGCCGGCCGTGCGCGCGAGCGCGTCGGCGTGGTGGGCTTGCGCTTGGGGGTCGGTGCTCTTCTCCGTGGGCGGGATGGTGTCGGAGCCGATCTTGATTTGCTCGATCGGGGCCTGTTCTTCGGTTGTGAGGTCGGCGGCGGTGTCTTGTTGAGGCGTGGTGTTTGTATCTTCTGCGGCGACGGTCTCGGTTGCTGTCTCTTGGGATGCTATCGCTGCGCTGGCCTGCGCGAAGGCGGCCTCGAAGGCGGATTCGTCGAAAGTTGCGGTTGGTGGTGCTGCTGTTGTTGTTGTTGCTGCTGCTGAGGATAGTTGGGAAGCGGGTGTCGCGTGCCGGGGGTGGAATCTCATGAGGTGCATTCTTCTGTCCCCGCGCCTGAATGAGGATTCGAAGTCTTCGGTGTGAGCGAGTGGGCGATCTTGTTGCATCGTGGGCTGTTGTTGATGTTGGTGCTGAAGAAATTCATTGTGCCAGCCCTGTTGGGAGGCGGAGGGGAGCGGCGCATGCGATACGTTAAGTTGTTGCTGGTGTACTGCCGATGGGCCCGCGATGTTCAGTCTTTGAAAGTCGGTCGCCCAATTCGGCGATTCTGCGGGACCGGCGAGGGGGAATTGAGGCGCGGGGGCGGCGAAATGAGCCGGATGTTGGAAATCGCGAAGTGGTGCAGGCGCGAGATTGGACTCGAAAGCAGCGAACTCGGGGTCAAGGACGCCTGTGCTGGGATTGTGATTTCGGAACCCCTGACAACGACGACGTTAGTAAAGTGAGCCTGGCTCGGAGGGGCAAAAGGCTCCATACCTGAGAGGGTGCCTGCCGTGAAGTCAACCTATCCTGCTGAAGGGTCCGATCGGTCGAGGCATGTTTCTGAAAGTTCTGAAGCGCGTTCGAGGGTCCACAGAGAGCGTCACTCATGATGTCGACCGAGGTTGTGCCTGCTTGAGCACTGGGAGAAGCCAGATAAGGCGCGTTTGAATCTGGAGTGGTTGAATTGGCTAGACGACGAGGAATGACTTTTGAAAAGAATATAAGAACCAGCTGGATCTATGCAGTGAAGCTCTCCTTCTGTGTCAAGTGTCTGACCTCAATGTTGCAAGAACAGTGCACAAGCTTCATGGCAGACAGGCGAGTCCGGAGTAGAAAAGAGATAAGATGGCGGGCGTGGACGGTGGGGTAAGGTTCATCATGGATGCCGAGGCCCCCCTCTCACGTGCCATCCGCTTATGTCATTCGCTCAGTTCTCGGTCGCCAGGATTGTCTTGCTAAATCCGGTATAGCGTTCCGTTTCCTATCAGTTCCAGCTTGTCTCGGCTAAATAAGGTATGAGCACTAAGTTACTACTAGGTACCAGTAGGAATCTATCTTAGATTTTGTTTGAGAGACTGGAGGCTGAATCAGTCTCGAATCTAAAGGGTCTATTGTTAGTGAGACCGACGATGGCACGTGCAGTGCCACTGTTAGGCTACCTTGAGTTGAAAGTAATAATCACGTGGCCTTCTCCACCTCCAGTGCATTCACCGAGGCAAATGACTTATGCTGCTGAATCAGCAAGTGCAAGTGTATAAGCTGAATAGTGCTGATCCTTGCCTCTCGGGTGTCAAACTCCCGATTTCAATTGCGATCAACATGGAGAAGCGGATAGGCGGTGAGGCGCTCGCCGCTCGGATTCAGCCGGGAGTCCAACAAAGCGCAAAGATTCCTTCCTGAGTCACTCCGGAGTCGCCACTCCGCCGCCGATGACTCTGATGGCAACTGATGGCAAACAGTACGCTGCTACATGGCTCGGTGGACTTGCCTGTACGCGGTCCTACACTTGCTAGGAAGGCGGCTCCATTTACTTGATCAATTTGCCTTTTTTTTTTTTTTTTTACGAACGAAGGAGAAGGCTTTTTGAAGGTGCGGATCACTGGACAAAATATTCCAAGTGACAGTCAAATGGTATATTCTATAATTCGTGACGTTCGTGCCCAAAACAAATGCAAAATGTCTAGCATGCATGCAGAAAAATCCAACCAAATGTCGATATATGCAGTCGTCTATGAGTGAAATTATAATTTGTGGTGTCGGTGCCCGACGGCACGTCTTCCCGGTCGAGTTCGGCTGTACTCCAGCGGTGGATAGAGGCGTTGGGTCTGAGTGGAAAACCGGCTCGTCGGTTATGGGGGTGAGATTAGGTTTCAAATCTTCCCAGATTGCCGCCAAATGCTCATCGAGCGGTATGCGCGACTTCAAAGAATGATCATGCTGCAGGAGGTGCTGCAGGACACGCTGGTGGCGCACTGCAGCAGCATGCGAGTCCGATGAGTTGTTGTCGCAGATGGTCGAGGTATGTGCATAATGTTGTACTGCGCACCTTGCCCAATTGTAGGCATATTTCAGCCACTGGCACATGCGATGGGGACGGCAGGGGCTTGAGCCAAGCCCTTGTGGTACCGATCTGCAAGCTCCTCGCACACGCCCCAGATACGTCGACGGTTTGCGACCCCAATGAGGTTCGCATCGTCCATTCCGTACCGCGCGGTGGTCATTTTGTCCAGCCAAAGATACAGCTGCTTGTAGTTGACCTCGTCATTCAGCTTTTGTCCCTTGCTGGCCTGCAGCTCCCAGAACCAAGGCATATCCCACTGCATGAATTTCTTCCAGAAAAGATTGTCTTGAGTAACGAGGTGAACGCTCAAAGAGGCCTGAGCAAGAGATTTCAAGTCGTCGCCAGGGAGGAACATGCAAATCTGATGTACGAGCTCGACTGGGAGTTTGCCGAACGGACTGGCGGGGCGTCGTTCACGAAGGTCAATATCAGCAGAGGCGATTTTAAGCTTGCTGTTCGATTCCATGTTTGTTTGAATATATGCAGGGAGTGCGGGGGTGTCCGTCGGGTGGGTTGCGCAGTACTATGGAGAAGACAATTAGTGGGAGAATTGGAAACCGAAGACTAGAAGATTCTCTTACCTCTACGCCTGGGATACACTCCCAATAGCGCCCTTGAGCGCGCTGAATATCCTCTCCATAGCTCAAATCCAACGCGGAGCTCTTCATGTTGCAAAGAGGACTCATGACATTGTAGAGAACGTCCAGGTTGACCTTCTTGGTGTCCGTGGAGCCGGTAAGGGCGTGAGTGAGAATTTCGAAGCAGCACCAGTGGAAGGGAAGGACGGGGCCAGGCGCCTCGTCCGAACCTTGGCCATAGCACGAGTAGACTTTCTGGCTGGATCGGCTCGAGTTGGAGCCAGTCTTTACAACCAGCTCCCCAACATCTGCGTAATATCCTTCATCCGAGAGGAATGCCTTGGCCGAGCCCGCAGCAGCGTTCTGGTTCATACCGAGACAGTGTGCTTTGTAGAGCCAGGAGATGTTCTCCCACGCAACAATGCGGGGGTCGTAACTGCGAACAGGATTCGCGTCCTCTTCGCTATCGCGTGGCAGCTGAGCGAGATTTTCCCCAGCCTGGAGGGCCCGACAACGCTTCTCGATCCATCGGCGGCGGCGTTCCAGCGCCTCCTCCGACGGGGGTTCAATGTGCATGCCACAGAACCCAACACCACAAATGGCACAGTAGCAGTCGAAGGCCATGGTGATGCGAATTGTATGGGTGTGTGAAAAGGAAATAACAACAATGCAAAGAGATGGAGGGTCAATTCATGGGAGCGAGTGGAGGAGGCGAGCTGGTACTTATAAGAAAGGATGGAACTACCGATTGATTATCGAGACGGGGCCCACCACGGGCTCGGAAGGGGCCAAACACAGGCCGCAATCAGGGGCAGAACCGCCGTTTAGCGACCCCATTCGGCAGCTCCAGAAATCTCTGCGCCGACGATCAGACGACCTAAAAATACTAACTGTGATAAATTCAATCCGTCGACACCGATACTGTCAATCAGCGATGTGGTTGGTAAACTGCTTACTCCATCCAAGTCGCTATTGCCGCTGCCTCTGGGGGCAACGGTGAGTTGGCAAAAAGGATGGGACGCGAATTGCAGTAGCTGCAGGCCATTGCTCCACCGGGCACGGGTGAGAGAGAGAGAGAGAGAGAGAGAGAGAGAGCGAGAGAACAGTCAGTCAGACAGGCATACTGAGATAGGCGATGTTTCCACCAGCTTCTCAGTGATGATTCCCGGGACTTCCTAATCTTTCTCGGGAGTGCAAAAATAGGCATGGATATATTGACAGATATGAAATCCGGAGAGGTCACGCAGGCCTGTTAGCGGCAATTAGTGAGCTTAGTCTGCCGCCACGCATCCGGACTTTACTGGAGACGGCTAACCTTAAATTGTGCACTGAGGAGTCCGAAAAGGCGGTGATGGGAGACTGCCAGCCAGTTGCCCGCAGTGCCCGCCGGAGGAATGGGAGCTGCTGCACCTGGCACCATGGGGTTGTGTGCTGTGTGCTGTGTGCTGTGTGCTGTGTGCTGCTAAAAGATGGACACAATGCTCATTGCTGGAGCCATTGATGAACACCCCCCTGATGGCGATCCATAAGCAGTATGCGAGAGAACCATGGCATGATTGATGCGTTGTTGGCTGATCCGATCAGGAACTGAAGGAGTGAGTGGATGATGAGGAAGGAAGGGAGAGCCTGGAGAGCCACCTCGAAATTTCCTCTTTCGGGCCGAGTGGGTCAGGCACTTTTGGAGACCCCGTGACCTTTCAAGTTGCCACTCCGCATCAACTTTCCTCCTGGGCCGGGCCAGACCCGTCCAGAAGCCTTTCTCCCTCCTTCCACTCTTCCACTCTTCCACTTTTCCACTTTTCCACTTTTCCACTTTTCCACTTTTCCACTTTTCCACTTTTTTCCACCTCGGCAACTCAGCTCAGCTGTCACACTTGCCAGCCAGATAACACCCAGCCCTGACAGGGCAGGGGCACACTGCAGCGGCAACGTGGAGGACCACCGGAATTTTCCCCAGTCGTACGATATAGTCTGATTCCTGACACTACATCTCATACATCCCTGCTACCTATATACGTACCTTCCCGATCATCCCATGACAGATTCTCGTATCGTCGAAACTTGTAGCAAGGATTGGCGCAGCCACATTCTGGACGACTGTCATCCAGGGGAGGTAATCGGGGTTGGTGCGGGGAGGATCGGTTCCAGCCGTGGAATAACCTCACCATCTTGTCCACCGATGACGCAATGAGATAGATAGAAGCTTGCAGAATCCATTCACATTTGATACCAAGGTATAGGACAAAGCCATGAGGATCCTATTTGCACCTCCAAGGACTGCTTCCATTGGAACATGACAGCATGACGTGGTGCTAAGTGATACGCATCTCGTTCGAGAACCATCTACTTCTTAGATAAGAGAAACCTCAAACCGGCTGCGACAACATTGACCCATATCTAAAGCAAGGCACCACCATGCACGAGCGCCATTGCAATTAGTGGAACTTTTCTCATGGATTTCAAATACCTCGATGATATCTCCCGGATGGACTGGCAACTGGGCCTCGTGGAGTGACGAACCCCAGGAACTCACCCGCTTGCTCAGGGAACAGAGTTGAGGAAGAATTGAGATCTCCTTTCCAAACAAAAGAGAACAGGCGGGTTACTCTCTGTCAGAGGCTTAAAACGAAAGTTTTCTAGACTATAAAGACCGCGCACAAACCAACCTCTCTTGTCTAAGTGTGCATTTCATCAAACATGTTCCGAGTGATTCCCTTCTATGATATCCGCCCCAGACGCAACAAGCAAGATGACCAACTCCACCATGTATAGCGATTTGCTCGATGGAGGCCCTCGTCCTCCACATGGATACTTCTTCACTTTCAAGATATGTGAAGCGGGCGATCCGGAGGCTACGGACTGGGATTTCTATGAGGAGAAACTGGAGCTCAAATTCTTCAATGAGCGGCTCGCTCGCCCGGAGGCGGGCCCGTTCTTTGGCTGTATACTGTCGGGCAGTTATGCCCAGTTTTATAGAGAAGTAGCCTGTGATGAGTATAGTCAGTTCCACGTTATGTGTAAGTGCGAGCTCGAAGGCAAGCTCACACTTCACGTAGTCAAAGATAGATGGCTGATCGGCTTGTGGGGACAGTTTGTGGTGGAGCCCGTGCTGGGACGTACAGGCTTCGATCGAGTCATTCATGAGATCTGCGCCATCAGATAGAGGATTCCTTATATTGCGTAACCAACACAGCTTAACTATAAATAAATAAAAACAGCCTTGGTACCTGAGTCAAGATTGTCTTTGTCGATAGACAAGATTAATGCCATGTATATGTTTTCCATGCAGTGTTGAAATGTCTAACCTAATCGTTTTGATCGTTTTTCTTCTCTGATGAGTCATGGCAGGATCCTCTGCGGCATGGGGCTCCTATTGTACTGCACGGCATGACTTTTGCTATCTACTCCTCTCGCCGCACGACAGAGCTTCATGACCCTGGGGTTTGAGTCCCTGCATACCGAACGGTAGCGCTAATGGCGACTAGAGTAGTTAGATTGAGAGTAAGTACGCTATTTTCATATTTTGTAACCATTTCCAATGAGCTTGTGTTCAACGATGCTGTGCAAAGCTTGAGCAGGGAGATGCAATGTCCTGATTATAGAAAACGATGAGATCTTTGTCAAGATTTGTGACGATGATCGAATCTAGAAGGGTCTTCTCGGTTCAGGTATCAGCGATGAGCGGCTGCGTAGTGTGCGTGTCAATCCCGTTTTTGTTGACTTATAACAATTCCCGTATCGTAGACAAGCATGAAGTCTCGGAAAAGAGACGACGAGTTAGAGGCCATACCGTATAAGAGCATTGGTCCTCTGAAGTCGCCCCTCCATAAGACCTTTGTGCGAGTGATCAGTATCAGTGGCACAACTCGAGTATGCATCCATGCTCGTCTTTGTCAACTTGCCATGCTAGAACTGAAACACTCGGACGTTGGGAATGGGTACAATAGAGCTAACGGTGGGTAAGCATCGAAATCAATGCCTGACCGCGTGACGCTGGGTGTCATCTGTGCCTGCCTCGAAACTGGGGTCCATCCCGAGTTCAGGGTTTCATCGATTGTGGAGTAGGCGACGGAAGACGGAACAGAGACCTGCCGTGGGGAAAGTGAGTGAAGTGACCGGGCAAACAGTGGTACCCAGACTATGGGGCATTTGGGGCCGCTATTGTAAGTCCCCTAGCGCATGAGAAGGGAAAGAGTCAACCGTAAATTGGATGGTACGGAGCGGATGGTACGCAGGCATGGAAAGAGATTTGACAACAGACAAAGAGAAAACATCGCCCCCGCGGATATTTGAATGAATTTCCTCAGCTTATGAGGGCTGAAGATCTCCTTCACCTGACGAATCATTTTGGTTTAGCCAAGATGGAGAATAAAGAAACTGTCGTGGCGCTACATTTAGAGTTCGATTCCATGTTCGATTATTGCATGCTCAATCCCGTTCGTCGCGTGGCTCACGTTGCGTTTCGAAGCATGAAGACCTACGGAGTAAAACCAAGTGTATTCAAATGGATCTCTTCAATCAAAAGTCGAATCTCTAATCTACGGTAGATTTGTCTATGGGTGGAGGAAGCTGCACCACAGGGAGCCCAAGGCACGTGACTCAGATGCATTGAGGATTAAATTAGAAACCTCACGTCAGTACTCATCTCTACTTAGGCCTGAGGCCATCATGGCTCTAGATTGTCAATTACCATAAGCAGCTGAAAGTTTGTGTGGTTCATGCATTGTTGCTGGGGGCTCGCATTCTTCCCAGCCGCAACATGCCAGTGCCCGAAACCTTCCTGGCTCTTTGGCATCTACGAATGACGGATGAGCAAAGCATGGTGCAAACCTGCAGTCAAGACGAGGTGCTAGCGTAATGTGATTCTGACACAGTCGAGGAGCTACTCTATAGGGAAGGAGAATCCCCATGACGCTTAGACTGGATGTATTTTTTCCGTCACTTGGTCATCTCTAGGTACTGTACTTAGCTGGCTGTCCACACACCCCTTAAGCCATTCAGTGTCCATTATGTCACCCATCATTCGAATCCACTTACTTGGAACCAATACAAACTTCTACCAAACAATAGAAAGCGGATTTGTCACCCTCGCACTGGGACCTATGATTGCGCAGCTGATCTACGTGGAAGCTGTTTCTGGTATAGTCAGGGTAGCATTCCAGCGGGTGGCCATTGGGGAACCCGAGCCCTGGCACTAAATGGAGAGGCCTCCAGCCACCAGGGTCTTTGGGCACAATGATTGGCAGTGACAGGAGGTGCGCAAGCCGTGGGTCTGTTTGTCCAGTCGATCATGGTGGGTGGGCCAGAGTGAAGTGCAGTCCATCCTGTGCCCATTTGCTGAGGCCACATTCCTCACCCATCTTTAGATCTCGAGGAATGTATGCAGAAACCCAGAGGCTGGAGGCCATCGCGACAATTCAAATAGGAGCATTGCTCTGTTGTTTGATAGCTTTGTTTTCTTTGCATCCTGTGCACTGTTTTCTTTGATTGTCAGTTTGTCAAACCGTGCCTACAGCTCAAACATTCTACCAAACATCCAGCTTCACTGCTCACTTCGACTTTTTGCCAAAACCCTACCTACCAAACCCAACCAAACACCACATACATACATACCAGCCATTCTGAACAGCTTATCGGCACCTTATCCGGGGCTTTCCTTCTTGCTCCAGACTTATCCTTCCCGCTGAGCTTAATTGTCAGTCAAAATCTAATCGTTCCAGCGGGTTTTGTTGGGTCCATCTGGCAGCTTCCCTGACCTCGATTTCCGCAAACGGAAGGGGTTTCTCCGACTTGACTCGACACAATGTTCGCCCAACCTTTGGATCACACTTTCAATGATTTATTCAACCAGTACGTCAATGTGGACACCTCTTGTGTCGATGGCAACAAAGACGTTTCATTCCCCGGCGATCTTGACCAACTATTTCAACTGGATTCATTGTCAAGCGACTGTGGCGACCTCTCACCCACCATCCCCACATCCAAGCAACAGCATCCATCCGTGCAATCGTGGAGCCGGGACTTCTGGTGTCTGGCACAGGACGCCGATGTAGCTGCCGGCCAAGGTCATCATTTCTCTTTAGAGGACACCATTCACCCCTCGGCAGTCTCGGACCTCAGCATCACTCTTGAAGCTCCCTCAGTCGCCTATACCGCAGACACCCGCACGTCCCCGTCCACTCCTCCGGCTACCCCCAGTCGCAAAGTAAAGAGTGCGCTTGTCACTCCCAAGTCGATCCGCCGTCATCGTGATTCCAATGACCGTCGCGCTTTACTACGCAAGCAAAGCTTTTCGCCCAGCTTAACGCGCTCATCTCAGATCCAACGAAGCAGGATGGCCTACCCCGAAGCATGGGCACAGCGATTCCAGGATTTCGCCTTCCGTAGCTCCGAAGCTCAGTTACCTTTGTCACCACCACCATCCGACATCCTCGTTCAACAAGAAAACATGGCTGCCGATCAGGTCGGTATGCCTATGGCGCGCTCAGCAGAAGTGCTGCCTCGGGAACCAGAAATGTCTACCCACTATGAGCCCAGCATGTTCACTCAATCTCCTGCCATCACAATGCCTTCCCCATCGGCCGGCGCATTGGCAAGGCAACAACAACGTTTCCTAAGTCAATCGAACAGCTCCACGCTGAGCACATCAAGCCCGCCTTCCGCCGACCACATCTTCTCTTCCCCGCTTGCGTCCGACCCTCAATCAATGTCCTCGTGGCAATCCGACTCTCTTGCCTCTAGCTTGCCGTACACCCCCGAATTGCAGACCCACGATGCTCAGACGTGGTGGTCACCGATGACGTCCCGGACCGCCCCGCGGCAACCCTCCTACCAACAACTTATCGCCTCGCCTTGCCCTCAGCGGCCGACTCAAAGCTCTACAAATCAACAAGACATGCTACAGGGAGGCCTCATGATCCAGTTGGATCCCTCCTCATTCGACCTCTTACAACCACAAAGTCACTCATACCCGCCATCTGGCATGCAATCCACTGCCAGCGGCGAACAAAGCCGCTCATACAGTCACGGCTCCTCTAGCATTCAGCAGTCCGTGGAATCGTCGTCCTTCACCACACCGCAACTACAAAGTACCTCACGCTCCCCATCGTTGTCCCCGGGAAGCGGATCGCCTCCGACAGGCAGACCAATTGTACAATGCCAAGGAGGCATCAAAACCCCTCGCCGTCATAGCAACGGCCGCAAACTATCAGGCAATTCCATGAGTGCTCCCAAACCAGCTACGAAAGTCACCAGCTCGGGCAGTCCTCGCGGCAAGGCCGTCACCGTCTCCTTCGTGAACTTCACTGCCAATGACAGCAAGAAGATTCTGACCGGGGTGGCTCCCAGCGGCAGCTCGAAAACGAAGGCGCGACGAGAACAAGAAGCACGCGACCGACGGCGCAAGTTGAGTGAGGCCGCGCTGAATGCCGTGCGCAATGCCGGGGGCGACGTTGAAGCTCTAGAAGCTATCCTATGCTAATAATCTTTGAACCTTCTCTTTATGCTTTTTAATCATTATTATACCTTTGTCGCGAATTTCTTTTTGCGTGGTTCAGTGCATCGGTCGTTCTTGGAGTTTGGGATTCTACATTTCACGGGTTGGAATCTAAAAAAGCGTTAGATCCACGGCGTTTGGGTTACAACAATTAGAATTAATGTATCATTAGTGGGGCTCAGATCCTTCAGAATAATTCAAGCATCTAAACTACTTAATCGCTTTCCAACTTCAAATCTTCCTCTTGTTGTGTGTATCCCTGTATCGAGCATCTATGGAAGCTTTACGAGTGTCAATTCGACTCTTCATCAGACGTCAGCAAGCACCAGGGAACGTCAAGAGGCCAGTGACATGGGTAAGCATTTGTCACGACATCTCCGCCTTCTCCGGAGTCTGGGTATGTACCTCCACTGGGGGGGTTAATTAGTGGTTGCCAGTCAGATTGTTGGCCGAGGGTACCAGTAATGGATCCAGTGACATCCGCTGGGCTGGGGCCACCACGGCGCCCACCGACCGGGTCTTGCCGGGAGTGGGTTTTTGGGCGATCATCCTCAATACTCCGTCCCAGGGTATGCTATTGCTCACAGTTTTACTCAAGTTGGATGACGTCCCTTGCCCCGGGGCCCCCGGGGTTATCCCCGCCGTCATGCCAATGAATTTCTTTGGTTGCTGAACGACTGCACCGCACCTCTCTCTCTCTCCTCGGGACCACCCAGACCTGCCCCCACAGCTTCCAAGATGTGTTTTTTTTACGGTGATGCGCATCGCAAAACACGAGAATTTCGGATCGACCTTCCAAACTCTGCAGTCACCTAGAAGTCAAGTTCTAAATGGCAATTGTCTGGTTCCCAAACTATGTCCATGTACCACAGAAGAAACCCAGTCCAAGACCCCCCGTCCGGGGAGGAGAGAAGATCCCCTTCTCTCGTTCACGCCCTTAAGAGAAACACGAGCTGCAGTATCTTGGACTTCAAATCGATCCAGATTTTCCGGTTCTCTGGTTCGCTTGTCTCGAGCGGGGGAATACTTCCGCTGCGGTGAAGTTCGGGTGGTGACGGCATGGGGGAACCGTAGGCCATGCCCCGGGGGTCTGGTGGGTTGAAAACCGGAGGGGAGGGGGAGGGGGAGGGGTCAATGTGTCACTTTGGAACTGCACTGGAGAGTAGAATACCTCTGGGAGATTGTGCAGGATTGGATTGCTTGCGTTTGTGTAGGGTAATTTGGGGGTGTTGGGCCTTTTGACCAGCTCGTATAGTTGCAAATGGCGGGACATAGATGACCTACGCACTGTGCAGAAAGGATTGTGTGCGGATGCTTCGGGAAAGCGCCGTCGAGTGGGTAAGCAGATGGATTCCGATCTGAGCTGGATAGTGGCGAAGAGTATGAGGACTTCAAGAGCGAATTTTGCGGAAAGGTATAAGCAATTCTGAGAGACTTGTTTCTCTCAGACAAGGGAAGAGACCAGTTCTTGAACAGAAAGAGTACAAGGGAGTAAGTAATCTAAAGCTACTGTCCTGATCGATGGGTCTCCTGGGATTAGGGCTTAGTGCTGCCGGGTATGAGATCCGAGGGTTTCCGCAGCCGTCCATCCTGTGAGTTACTGCACAGTCTATGCTCTTCTAAACAATATTGTGCCACAAGCAAGGAATTTTGTAAGGGTGGTAATCAGAGGGAAAGAACATCTGAAAGGAGAATAGAGTCTTTTGTACCCCACAATCTGATTATCATGTCTGTAACTTGATAGCTACTAGTATCTCATCCCACCGGCTGGCCTGACACACACAGCATTCTTTACTGTCCATCCCACCGGATAACTCTTCCATCCCACCGCTGCTTACTATTTGATGACGTGATCGAGAACAACCCCTGACAAATGAGAGGATGGGGTGAGTGTCAAGTCACCTCGGCTTTTCCCCTCAGGGCCCCGGGCCCAAGCCAGCCCCGCCAAGATACGAACCCCTCTTGTTTACAGAACTGTACAATAAATATCACCTCATCCCGCCACCACATCGCAACAATCGTAGCACTGTATCCAGCTCTTCTCCGTCAATCTTCATCACCTTAAGTCATTCACCACACATACATCTTCTCAACTCAAACCCAAGCAACAAAAATGTCCCCCCTCTCCTTCCGCGAACACATCAACCTCCCGCCCTCAACCGCCACCCTCCACGACTCCACCCTCATCATCATCGACGCGCAGAACGAATACGCCACCGGCAAGCTGCAAGTGCAGAACGTGGCCCAATCCCGCGCCGCCATCGCCGATCTCCTCGCCCGGTACCGCGCCGCCGGCGCCCAGCAGAACATCGTCCACGTTTTGCACCGCACGCCCGCGGGCGCCCCGCTCTTCACGCCGGACACCCCGCTCGCCGAGGAGTTCGAGGAGCTCCAGCCCCGCCCCGGCGAGAAGGTCATCTTCAAGCATTTCCCCAGCTGCTTTGCGCAGACGGAGCTGCACCAGCACCTGGCGGGATTGGGGGCGGTGGGCAAAAAGATCGTGCTCGTCGGGTATATGGCGCATGTGTGTGTGTCGACGACGGCCCGCGCGGGCCATGAGCTCGGGTATGAGGTGTTGGTTGTGAAGGAGGCTGTGGGCGATCGGGCGATTCCTGGTGTCGAGGCGGAGACGCTGGTGGATGTCGCGCTGTATGAGATTGGGGATGTTTTTGGGACGGTCCTCGCCGAGGGGAAGGAGATTGGGGAGTGAGAGGGGTTTATTTCTTTGAGGTATATAGTTTGGTTTTGAATTGGAGAATTGCTTTATGCTCCTCACAGAGCGTAGACAGGCGGATCGCAGCCGGTGGCTAGCTCGTAGCAAGGTGCTGCCAACCCTAAAAGCTGAGATTGATGCAGCACCTGACCATCTAATCTCCTGTCTGCTACTGGCATTGTGCATTGCCCTGAGTCGTCCATCACTTCACTAGGATCCAGAAGTCTAGCATGACTCGTATGCCTCTCATACGGTGGAGGCGGACGCGTGCCGTACTCCAGAACCTTTTCGCAAATGCTCCCATCCGGCCCTATAACCCGAGGAGTCATGTAGATGGAAAACGGGATACTGATCGCAATCTACTACCATTTTCAACCTCTTTGCTCTCGTTCTCACCAGAGGAGACAAACATACCGTATCGAACAACCGCCCGTTCCGATCCCGAAACTCCGCGCGGACCTCGAAAGCATGGTCGATCGCGACCATCTTCGTCCGCACGCTCTGCGAGCACAGGCTCACGCTCCGCGGCAGCGCCACTCGCGAGCTCACAGCCCACTCCGTGCCGGTGCAACTGACGGATCCACTTCCCCCGACGGGTGACTGTGTTTCTTTGAACAGGGAGTGGGTCCTCGAAGCGCTGACGGACAGGATATTCAGCGCTGCTTGTGCGGCGGTCGCATTCAGACGGATGTGGTGGCTTTCGATCACCTCTAATGTTAGGGCTGAGAGGTCGACGTCCTTGGATGGCGCCTGGAATCCCATGTCCACGGAGAAGATGGACCCGAAGGGGATGGTTGGGCTGGGGATCGAGATGCAGTATTCAATATTCTGAGCTGATTGGCCTCCGATCGTCTGTATAGGGCTCTATTAGCCTAGTGAGACTTGCATATGGAAAGGGAGATGGGGCGTTACCAGTGGAGATTCCGCCGACAGCGGACATAGCTCCACTTCAGGGAGCTTGTAGATACTCAGGACTTGCGATACGACAATATCTTTCCATACTCGGCGCTCAACGATGGCTTCGATCTGGTATGTATGGTAGTTGTGACCGGGACCGACGGATGTCTCAAAGAGATCGCTCGGCATCGGAATATCAAATAGAAATTTATATTTCCCCGCTGGGATTTGGAAGGAGCTGTGCGTTTTGGACGAGACGAGCTCTTGTTCTTCCTTGTAGGTGATGAGTTCTCGGTCTTCGGTGATCATTTCATCGTTTCGATTTCTTCACAAGCAAAAGAGGTTAGGAAACAACAACAGCGTTTAGGGTTTAGGTTGGGAGAAATATGTTTTACATTTTTAACCGACCGGCAAGTCTGACTTGGATGGTTTTGGCCCATATGGCTTCAGGCAGGGAAAGGAAAAATGTCCCTGTAGCGGAGAGCATGCTTCCTGTAAAGTGACTTGTTGGAAGGAAGATGCATGACTTATCCAGTCTTAATACTCAAAGGTGCTGTTAGGGCAGTAACTCGATGGACTGACGCGGTGCGACCGACATACCTAAGGTCATAACGTGCTTTCTGCGTGCGAAGCATTATTAGGATTTGGACGAAAAGTCTATTAACTGAATTATCAGACTGATAGTTTCTCAGTCCGAATGGAAATCTTCTTGTTCTGAACCCCACTGGGTTGGGTTTATTTGTTTTTCCTATACTGTCTGCTGATGAGCGGACTTGCCCAATTGGGGTCGGAGCCCCGACTTCCACTCATGCAATGATCCCGCCCTGCTTTGAGAGTAATATGAGAAATAACCTGACAGCTTTAATATCTCTTTGGATATAATCTCTCCTTACAAAAGCTCATTACTAACATCATGACACATAGATGTAGATTACATCCCACTGCTGGAATTCCTTTACTCCCACACCAAGCGCTTGACCATCTACTCTCCATCAACGCCAACACTATTGGTCACCGAGCCGAAGATCTCCAAAGCATGACCGAGATAATCTTGGACACCTCGCACCCGAGGAGTCATATCACTACCTAGAGGCAGAAGCTTCTCATTCTGATGGCTTTCCCCAACCCCCTCGCCGACAATAACCTCATACAAAGCCTGCATCGCCTTGTCCTTGTCACCGTTTGGTTTGAGCTTCCCGTCTACCAGTGTTCTCTGGACATGTTCCACCACCGTTCCCTTATAATCTTCCGGCAGGGGTTCCTTTCCCAGAGCCACCGAGTTCGGCATATTCGTGTTGAAAGTCCCGAGCACCACCGTCAGGGTGCGGATATTGAACGGAGCGACCTCCTTAGCCAGGATCTTGGTAAGTGCTGACCAGAAACCACAATTAGCAAATGCACCTCGACGAAGCAGCAACCTCCTGACACAGGTGTGGTACATACCATCCAGTCCTGCCTTTGCGCCCGCGTACACCCCCATGGTGGGGGTGCCGTCCAGCGAGGCCCCGCTGCTCATGTTGACGATCACGCCCGACTTGCGCTGGCGCATATGGGGCAGCACGGCCCGGATGAGACGCAAGGGGCCGAAGTACATCGTCTCCATCTGCGCTCGCACCTCCTCCTCGGCGAAGGTCTCGACCGGGGCGTAAATGCAGTAGCCGGCGTTGTTGACCAGAATGTCGATGTGGTCCCCGCTGCGTTCGAGCTCGGTGATGATGTCACCGCCGGTGCGACTGTTCACGTCCAGCTGGACCCATTTCCCGCCTGCAGATTCGATCTCAGTGACGAGGTCGGGGGTTCGCGAGGGATTGCGGGAGGTCGCGATGACTCGATGTCCGCCGGCTTGGGCGGCGCGGGCCAGCGAGAGGCCGAAGCCGGAGGAGCAGCCGGTTAGGAGCCAGGTGAGTTTGGTGGTTGTCATGTTGAATAGGAGGAGGGTGAGGTTAGTGATGAAAGAAAACAGAATAGGAGTATCAGCATGCTTGCTTCGCTTAAATATCACGCGCCGGGAATTACGCTGCAATAAGGCCGTGGAGATAGTTACAGCACTCACTAAGTCCGCGGACTTGTCGTACCTAACCCCGGATGACTTCCTGCTTGCTGCAGTCTACTCGATGGTTGTCCACGCATTTTCTCAGTCGCATGGCAGGCATGAGGTTAGTGAGTTGGCCTTACTGGCATCTCTTATTGAGGTTATTTAGCGGCTCGAGTAGGAGTATTTCCCCAAGATTTACATGATTGTCTGTTCACTCGGCCACTAGGTAATATTCTCAAAATCCCTTTGCGTTGCTATCGTGTTTGATACTGAAGTGCAATTATGAAAACACACTATCAACACTAGACACTTTGACCGAGTGGTTAAGGTGCTGGCCTGCTAAGCCAGTGGGTTCGCCCGCGTGAGTTCGAATCTCACAGGTGTCGCATATTCTTTTTTCTTTTTTCTTTTTTCTTTTCCGCTTCCGAGCCCACGTATACGCAACCCTATCTTCCCCAGCCTGGGTCCTTCGCTGGATTGCCCATTTTGCACAAGATAAATCTCAGTTACGAGTCTGCGTCAAATCATCAAAGGTGTGAAGCTGGAGTTAGTGGTCAAAGGTGAACAAGCGGCCGACTTATAATACCGAATAATGCACTGCAACATCATTGCCAAATACATAGTCAACAACAGTGACAGCAATTCTTTCAGTGAATCCTAATTATAGAGACACTCTTACGCTGACCCATCACAACCCCACTGCGAATATCGCCTGACTGAATGCTTCACCCCATGCGCATCCTGCTCCTGCAACACGACCCGAGACATACCACCTTGTCTGATAGCTCTCCGGAAAGAAGACATCCCATGAGCTGGCCTAGGGTCTTGACTTGGTGAGACCCTACCCTTCTTCCGATCAACCATTGCGTTCATCACCGCCTGGTTCCAGATCTGATCGGCAACAGTGAAAGGACACTCGAAGCTCCACTCTGCTCGAATTTGCACGTCGTGTTGCTCGGGCATGGCGTCTGGCTCTGCGGATGTCCCGTGAAACACCACCTCGACAGACCCGCCGTAGGCGATGCTGCGTGCTAGACGTTCGATATGAGATTTGAATGCCGTGAAATTACCATCAGGGAAGAATGCTGATTTGTGAAGCGTCCAGCTGGAATCAAGCTGGGGATTAGTTTTAGAAGAGATATAGGACCGGGCTAGGTGAGCATACCTTCTTCCAGTTGGACTTTCACGCAGCGAACCAGCTACTATCTCCTCAAATATGGAGCCGTCCTGATTGGTGGAGTTCTCCCATGCCCGACAGCCACTTGCATTGGTCGTCACGAGTTGCCCTGATCTGATTCCTACTACCTTCGTACAGTCGATCCAGAGGTCAAAATCGATAGCTTTGGATTGATCGTTCGTCATGTGCGCTCCAAGGATCTATATGGAAGCTTTGGGCGGAGATTTTAACTGCGCAGTCAAAGAAGATATGCGGTTGTCTGATGTGGAAGCCATTTCTGCGATTGGCGATCATATAGAGCCTCGATAAACAGGGAGGTAGACATAGGCAGGACACGATATGCGATGTGATTACCTTTTTAATTCATTGATTGAGCCGGAGCCGAGACAATCTGCGTCATAGTGCATTCTAGTTGAAGTGAATCTGGCCACACTAGGTAGGTATATAGTGTCTCAAGTTGCCAGCGGCCATTCGAACTCACTGGCCAGGATGCTGCTCACCGCCCGTCGCACCCATGTCGATAGCCTCACGTAGCTGAATTCATGACTCATCTTTGTTCTTAGGCTCTGGCCAATGATTTCTAGAATCAGACCAATATTATACTTGGCTAGGGACCACGAGACACAAGCTGTTCTGTCCAAAAGGTCCCGGTGACAAAAAGACGATCCTTCCTTCAATTGTAACCCATGATATCTGTAAGGTTGCTACCGCTGAAGGATATTGTAACTTTGGGCATGACGATGGATGACGCACTGAAGCTCTGCTTGGATGTTTTCTGAGGCAGCTTATTCAAGAGCAGTAACCCTGGCGCAGATCTCGTGAGATCTATAACGTTGACAGTGCTTCATAACGCTGCACACGAAATTATCATGAGATAGCGTCGATGTTACTGCTTGAGATATGCGCCGATTCAGACTGTCACGACAGCTTGACCCAGAGACTGCTACGGCTGGCTGCAAAGAATGATCGTGAACAGTGTTGAGGCGGCTGTTGCTGCCACTGTTGCTGCTACCGCTGCTGCTGCTGCTACACCAGTGCGCTGACTTCGAGACTGAGAATGACCCTGATCGCCGGACACTGTTTGGGTGGGCTTTCGAGAACGATGGCGAGGAAATAGTGGAGATATATCGTTTGTAAAGCGACCTACCTACTCCTAGTAGCAGCTGTGAATGCCCTGTTGTGGTTAGTATTTTAGCTTGCCTCTGGGGATAGCCGCCCCATACGCCGTCAGGGGTATTGTTATCATCGCCCTTTATTGGACCCCCCCCTAAGATACCGTCAAAAAAAAAAAAAAAACACCTACCCTCCGAGGACTCTCCAACTTCCTTTCATGCCTCTTGGCGGAATGGGAGAGCAGGAAATTGCCTGGAATAAATTATGTAGATAAGAGAGGGGGTGGACTGGTAACAGAAGGTGTTCCCAACTGGGCCGCAGACCATGTGACTGTACCTACGATGACCATCATTCAGCTAGAGTCACTCCCTACATGTTCACACCCACCTTTCAGCATAAAGAGGCGTTTCTTCTGCTCGCCTGGCGGATCTTTCTCACTATGCTTCTTACTGGGGCTTCAATATCTCGCCTGTCACCCTGAATATCTAGGCATTTTTTCCCTCGGCACCCCTTGTTTCAACGCCCTGCATCACCAGTACGCGCTTGCTCACGATTAAACTATCCACTTCTCGACGCAACCAAGAAGCTCGAGGAAGAGACACTGCCATGGTACTCTCCGGATGAGTTCTATTCGGTGAAAATAGGCGAGGTATTTCAATCAAGGTATCAGGTGATTGGTAAATTGGGCTACGGTGGATATTCAACCGTGTGGCTGTGCAGAGACCTACAGTCAGCTTACCTCTCAATCATGTCGCGATGTAAAAGGTCAACTCACCAATTCCTAGGATGCATGATTATATCACCTTGAAGGTCTTCGAGCGCAATTCGGCAGAAGGCCAAAGAGAGGTAGAGACCTATCGTCACTTGAACACACTCGGCACAACAGATCATGCTGGTGCTAAGCTTATCCGCAAAGCGCTGGATAGCTTCCAGATTACTTCTGAAGAGGGCAATTTTGAATGTCTTGTTCATCTCACCCTGGGAATATGTCTCTATGACTTCCGCGCTCAGCTCAGAGCCAAGGTACTCCCCGAAAGTATAGTCAAGTTGACCCTAATACATCTCCTGCTTGCCCTTGATTACCTTCACACAGACGCTGGAATCGTCCATACAGATATGAGTCCTCTATATCCTACTCCCAAAAGTCTAACCGAGTGGTCTCAGATATTCAAGAAGAGAACGTCATGATGGCTATCGGAGACCCTGCGATCTTAGCCGATTTTGAAGAAGAGGAGAAGTCTAGTCCTAGCCCGCGGAAGTCCGTCGGCGATCGAGTCATCTATGCTTCTCGAAAGCTCAGGAAGACTAAGCAACAAGGTCGTCCTACGCTGTGTGATCTTGGTTAGGCTCGCCGTGGGTCAGATACCTACCATGGTGATATCCAGCCATATATTTACAGGGCTCCCGAGGTGATACTGCGAATGCCTTGGAACGAAAAGGTTGATATTTGGAATGCCGGATTGCTGGTACGTGTTCACTTCTTCGGACCTCTTACAATGAGTAGTGGGCAATCTCCATTGCTAATAACCTGTATAGACGTGGGATCTCTTCGAACAAGGACATTTGTTCCACGGGCGTGATTCGGACAAGAAAAGCTCTGATGCCCATCACATCGCTGAAAAAATTGCTGTCATGGGGCTACCACCAAAAGAAATGACGCAGAATAGTGTCTATGCGACCGAGTTCTTCGATGACGAAGGTATATATGAATCGTAGCCTTCCCACAGTGTTCTGCTGATAATCAAGTAGGGAACTGGAAGGGAGCAATCGAAATCCCTTCTAGATCGTTAGAAACGCTCGAAGGAAATTTGGAAAGTGAACCACGGCTACTTTTCCTCCGGTCTTGCGCAAGATGCTCCAATGGAAGCCCGAGGCGAGGTTTTCGGCAAGAGAGCTCTTGGAAGACCCTTGGTTAAGGTCACCTTAATGACCAGATTTGCTTGGAGGGTGAAGTAGAAACGACACCGTAATCTGAGTCTCGGTTGTGCTAGGCATAGAGCACATGGGATTGTCTCGAGTCTTGCACTGTCAAGTAATTATTTCCACTCTACAAGCGTGAAATATGATGGTCCAAATATGCATAATGATCGAGATCACCAAACCAGCTGGTTATTTGCCTGTCTTACCTGTACTGGGAGCCTGAATTTTCACCAAGCCTTTCAACTTCAAGGCGAGACTAGGAAAGGGCTGGCTGAAGTTGAGTACCTCAGAGAGGTGGCTATTTGTAAGACTTGCTGGGCGCGAGTTCCTCAGGGAGCCATCTACAAGAGCGCGAACCCTACTACTCCCAAAGCAGCCAGTAAGCACGATCCACCCATTACCGCCAACTGCTGCGGCGCGCCATTCGCCTCCTTGGAACAATCATCGGCGCATTCAGACCGTCGCAGAGCCGCTGGTGCTGGACGGCCGCCATACTCGCCGCGGTGTCCTTGTCGATGGCGATGCGACAGGGGTCCGGTGTTGCCGTCGAGTTGGCCGTCATGACGCAAGTGTCGCGGCCAGCGGAGTTGACGTCCGGAGGCGAATGCAGGGTCGTGTAGGTCACATTGAACGTGCCGAGGTAGTGAAGAACTACGCCCAAGAGTAGTAGTGCTGGAGGACGCCCAGGTGGCCGTCGTCCTTGGCTAGCGCCTCCTCGTCGCAGCTTTCCCAGCGGAGTCACCAGTCTACCGACCAGTAGTCCGTGGTGTTGAGCGTTGGCAGATAGTGGTATGCAAAGTACGGGTCTGCGCTGCTGGAAAGATTGGCCCAGCGCAGATCGTGGGTTAAAGGAGTAGTGGAGTTGTTGGCGTCATTGCCGTGGCGGAGGCTGTAGGAGATGCGTAGGTTGAGAAGTTCGGCGTCCTGCGGGCTCTGGACTGCAACGACAATGGGGAACCAGTCAGCCGGCGAATACGTTTCGTTCCGAGGGAAGATTAGGCCTACTTCGACCGCATGGGCGATGGCGACGAGAACTCCGAGTAATCCGAGTCTCCTCGCTGGGAAATGTATGACAAGATTTAAATCCCACACAGGGGCTTTCTGACTGTGAGAAGAAGGAGGATAGCCGAGCAACGCAATGAGCATGACTTTCTACCAAAGACGCGTCAACGCAGAAGAGATGATATAGAATAGGGGCACATCCCTGGCGCCGAGACACTATAGCGTAGATATCGTAGGTCAACTTAGGGCTGACTCTTGGTTCAGGATCCCCTCCCTCTCGCAGTCCCTCCAGTCTCCAAGAACCAACTCCAACCACGAGATGGCAAGATAGCTTGCCAAGTATGCATGCCAAGACCATGTAATAAAAAAATGAAGCGGAGAAACTGGTCTCGCTTGGACGGCCAAGGCTGAATCTAGGGAGATCTCCAAGCCTCGGTCAGATGCGAGCCCACGCCCGGAACCCAATTTCCACTTCTGGAAACTCGCCTCCGCGCCTGTCAGTCAAACCGGGCTCCCGCTCATCTCCGACAGCCCAACAACATCCCTTCATCGCAGCCCCAACATCTCATTGAAGAAGGTCTTCATCATGCAGCTGAAGTTCTTGACCGGACATGATGGCCGAAACATCTCACGTGAGCATCTACGGCACGCTTGTGCCTCCTGCCGTCAGAAGAAGGTGCTTCGCCTGTACCTTCATTGCTTGGTGGACATCCAGCACTGATGACGGGAATAGAAGCGATGTTTTCATCATCAATCCCGACGCATCGCACAGTCTGCGCAGGTCTTATCTGCCCTAGAACGTGAGGTGCAAGAGAGCCCTCATGTCTCGTCGCCACAGCACAGAACCGAACAACGACAGCCCTCACATATGTCCCCCTCCATCCCATCAACGCCAGGATCGATGACCAGCAGAGGGAACAAAGACCCCGATCAATTCGCATGCGACACTAATCCTGTTGTCACTCTGCTGGATGATCCTAAATCCAGACTCCCGGAGGGTCAATCTCAGAGGGCGGATGTGGGAGCGTCGTTACATAACGAATGCTTCTCCCCTCCGATATCAGAGTCACAGCCTCACGGACACACAGCGGATGAATCCATAGCAAAGACTGTCCCTGTGCTACCCCCAAAGCCACAGCAAGAAGCCTTGATCGACATCTACTTCCACCGCCTGCACCCTTTCCTCCCACTCCTCGACGAAGAAGAAACCCGCTCCCAGTTCGCAACCAACACCCTCCCCGCCGCCCTCCTCCAATCCATCTGCCTAACCGCCTCCAAAGACCCCCGCGCCGCGCCCTTCCTCTCCCTCAACCCCAGACCAACTCTCCTAACCCTCGAAACCTTCGCCCGACTCCTCCACGACGACATCACAAGGAACATGCCCAAGCAGCATGAGCGCAGGATTCTAACCATCCAGATCCTCGCCCTTCTGTCGTTGCACGCCTGGGGCCCCCACGGATGCGACGAGGCCTCCCTGGCATTATCCCAGGCCGTCCACCACGCCCACACGCTGGGCCTGCACCTCGCCCCGCGGGCGGGACGAAAAGCCACCCCGACGCCACCACCCAGAACTGGAACGCTATTCTGGTGCCTCTGGAGCCTAGACCGATGGAACGCCGCCGTCAACGGCCGCCCGCTGCTGATCCACGACTACGACATGGACCAGGAGGTGTGCGACGTGCTGTCTCTCCCCATCCCCATATTCGCCCCAGCGTTCCGCATCTGGTTGCGCATCGCCGAGCACCTCGGCCGGGTGATCCGATCGTACCGGCCTGTCCGGACACGGACTACCAGTTGCAGTTGCAGTTGCAGTGACAGCTGCGAACAGGGCCCGGAGCTCTGCACCTTCGAGGAACTCGTCTCGCAGTCCGATGGCTGGGCCACGGACCCCGAACTCCTTGGTAAATAGCAACAAGTCCAACCCAACCTCCCCCCCCCCCCAATTCCCCCATTCCTAACCCTTGAAAAGAACAACTGGAACTCTACCACCACGCCGTGATCCTCCTCTCCACACACTCCCAAGGCCTACAGGGCCGCTCCCGCTCCCGCACCGCGCAGATCCGGCAGAGCCAGGCCCTGCACAGCGTGGCGGCCCTCGTCCGTCGACACCGACACCGACCCCGACCCCGACATTCCCAAACCCCGCCCATCGCGCTCGCCTTCTCCGTGACGTACAGCCACCTCAAGGAAGCGAGATTGCCCAGCGCCCGGGCTCTGGCGCTCGAGCAGCTCGATCTGTTTCATGGGGCACTGCAGGCAGCAGCGAAGACGTGGTGGCTTGCGGCTGTTATGGCGCATTTGGGGAGGAATGCGCTGGAGCGGCTGGAGCGGGTTGCCCCCGTGGATGGTGGTGGTGGTGGTGGTGGTGGGAGCGCACTCGACTCTGGAAATCAAGCCCTAGGTTCTAGCAATGGTCTCGGTCATGCGGGCAATGCTGATGGGGATACGCTACTACCCAGCGGTTTTACGGGTCATTTTCAAAGTGAGAGTCTCGAGGTTCGGACACCTGAGATTTCCGCGCTTCTGGAGGGCTGTTCCGCGCTGTCGGAGACGGAGTATGGGGCGTACTTTGATAGCTTTCTGGAGAATTTCCCGGACCCGGGGTTTGCGTTGCCAGGGTTCTTTCTGGGGGAGTCGGTTGTTGGCTGATAGCCCTTCTTTGGGGGGATGGGGGATTTCCGGAGTGGGAAAGTAGTTATTTATATCAGGATATTTGGTTGACGGTGGTGAGCAACAGTGTAGACATGTGACAGTTCTATTTCAATATGTTCTGAACAAAGGTGAGTCTTGGATGGTGGCCTTGTTGTTAAGGCTGTTGCTGGTTGAGCATCTCAGGGACAGTTGTAGATGTTACATACACACTACACACATGAGGCCAGGCAAAGTTCCAGACAGACCTACCGCTGAGATCGAAGCGGCACCTCCGTCGCAGGCACGACCGTCTCGAACCCGCCGCGCAGCTCCTCCCCACCCACCCCACAGATCCCACTCAGATCGACCTCCTCCCCCCACGGCAGAGCATCCACGTCCACCTCCCACCCCAGCAGGCACCGCAGCACCACCCCAGCCCCGGCCTTACTCATCACCTCATTCATCTCCTTGCACCGCTCGTCACAGACGCACTCCAAGCAGCCCTGCGGCGTGAGGCACTGGCAGGCCTCGATGCGCTTCACCGCCCGGCGCAGCAGCACGTCTACGAACTCGAACGCCTTGCTCGCGATGCCGGATCCGCACGGCCCGCCCTTCGCATCATAGAAGGTCAACCGCGCGGGGCGCTGCCGTGCGGGGGGCTGGAGGATCTTCTTGACTTTGGACTCTAGCTGCTTCCTCGTCTGGCCCTCGTGCGGTTGGCCTTCCTCCGCAGCCAAGCGCAGGCCGCGGCCGATCTCCTTCTTCGCGACCTTGCACTCGGTGCGGACGTCCCCAGGGGAAGAGATCACGAAGGTCGGGAGCAGCGAGAGGATGGCGTGTTCGGCGGCGTGAATAGCCGCCGCGATGTTGAGGTTGTGCGAACGGAGGATCTCCAGCGCCCGCTTGGGGATGTCCAGCCACATCCCCTTGGTGTAGATGTCGATCGGGGGGTTGTCAACTGTGACGGCATCCAGGATGCGACCGCGTTTGTCAATCTTGAAAAACCCGTAGACAACGGCGTGGATGCGGATTGAGCCAAAGAACGCGCGGCTTGGCGGGTCGGGCGACTCGGATGGAGCTTCAGTTTTGGCCGCGGCCGCAGCCGAAGCGGCGATGGAGAACGGATTCTGGTTGATGAACCGGATGGAGTCGGTTTCGATGGGATCGATGTCGGTGTAATCGCGTTGCATGGTGTTCCAGTCGACATGAACCCGGATGACGCGCGCGAAATGGCGATCGGGGTGGAATTCTTGGACGAGGTAGGTTTGACCCTGATGGAGAAAGATGCCTCCTTCGTAGATGGTGAAGAAGGCACGCGAAGCTTCCACCTCTTCGAGAACCACGTTCCGCGAATTGGTGGTGTCGATGACGGCGAAGTGCTGGTCTTCAGTGTCCCGGATGGAAACACTGCGGGACGGCTGAGGCCGGAAGCGCTCGTGACAGTGGTAGTAGCCCAGAGCATCGCGGGTGAGGCGAGTCGCGGCGAATTCGGCAAGCTGTGGTCCAAAGTAGGTGCTGTCCTCATCGGGGCGGATGGGCATCTCGAAGGCAGCACACTGAATGTGGCCTTCAAGGACCAGTTCGTTGGCTAGGTCGACTTGGAGTTCGCAGTTGGGCTTAGTGAACAATTCCTCGGGATTCCGCATATAGTGCTGGTCAGTGGGATAGCGATCGCCGACAAGAACCGAGAGCGAATCCTTGTTACGTCGACCTGCGCGCCCGCTCTGCTGGCGAAGATTCGAGATCGAGTAGGGGAACCCCAGAGTGATGACGGCGTCGAGAGACCCAATGTCAACTCCCAGCTCGAGGGCATTAGTGGCCACAATGCCCATCAATCGGCCCTCGAACATGTCTTTTTCAATGACACGTCGGTCTTGCGGGCTGTAGCCACCGCGGTAGCCCATCACGAGCTTCGCAACCTCAGCGCGACCGAGATTTTGGCATTCCGTCCGCACAGCTTGCAAGAGGACTTCACACATCTTGCGGATCCGACAGAACGCGATAACCCGCGCGCCACGTAAAATGAGCTGGCAGAACAGACGTGCCGTTTCGGCGACACTGTCCCCGCGGCCGGATGTTGGGTCGTTAGGATCTTTGAATGGCGTATTCCAGCACATAAATTCCTTGCGTCCCGATGGAGAGCCATCGAAGTCGACCAATTTCACATCTTCAACTCCAAAAATGGCCTTCATGTGCGCTTCCGGATTGGCTACTGTGGCCGAGCAGGAGATAAATCGCACCTGACGGTTACCTACAGCGGCGCAAATGCGGCGTAGGCGACGCATGATGAATGCGACATGGGACCCAAACAGTCCGTTGTACACGTGCAGCTCGTCGACTACAACGAACTTGAGGTTCTTCAGGAATGTTCGCCAGGAGCTTTCTTGAGGCAGAATGGTGATGTGTAGCATGTCGGGATTGGTGAAGATAATACGCGCCTCATCTCGAATGTGGTTCCGTGCGGCCATGGGCGTGTCTCCGTCGTATGTCTCAACGATGGTGTCTTGGAGACCATCCAAAAACTGAAGCAGCTCCTGCATACTGCGCCTTTGGTCTTGTGCCAATGCCTTGGTGGGAAATATGTACATCCCGCGGCTAGCAGGATCTTTCTCCAGCTCATGCAACATGGGCACCTGGTAGATCAAGGATTTTCCCGAGCTAGTGGAAGTAGACACAATAACATTGTGACCATCGTATAAGTGATTGATGGCCTCTGCCTGGTGGGAATATAACTGAGTAATGCCCTTGGTATTGTACAATGCATTGACCAGATTCTGAGAGAGCTGGAAGTTGAGTTCGGCATGTATGGGTGCCTGTGCTTCAAACACTCGATGTCCCTCGGGAACAATCTGTGCCGTATACCAATCCATCTGCCGGATCTCTTCCACGATTTCCGACATGGATTTCCGGACCTTGGGGATCTGAGGGGGCGCTTTGACGGACGCCAAGGCCAACAACTCGTCGTCGTCCGGAGGGATGGGGATCCATGCATCTTTTTCCGATTCTAGTCGCATGACAGGGTCGAGTTTCTCGTCTTCGCAACGGACAAGAAAATCGTCGATCGCGTCGGTGAACTTCTTGTTGCGTTTCTCGATGAGGGCTAACATCTGCTTCTGACTGTATACGGGCATTTTGAGGTCCTCGTCCTTCATTTTGCGTCTCGGCTTTGTCGGCTCTCCGGTTTTCGGGTCTCTCACTTCCCGCTTGAGATCCTGGTCAACCAGCTCGAACAACAGGGTTCTGGTCGGAACGCCGTCTGTCTCAGGAAGCATGTCCCTGCCGTAACCCAATTGTTTGATCTCTCGCTCCCCCGTGGTCATAAGCTCGAGTTTGGCATCGTCGACATATTCAAAGCGAACTGATCGCGGCACAAGCACCCTAACACGAGCAATGTCCTCCACTGTCAACTCTTGGCCTTGCAACTGAGCTTGGACGGCTTGTTTGATGTTGCTGAACGTGGTCGCAAAGTGCTTTCGCGTGCAACAGAAGGTGTAGACGAGGTTCAGGGCGCGGTGGGTGCGCGATAGCTGCTTGAAGGCGTCGGGCCACGGGGTGGATGGAGTTCGCTTCGGAGGTGCAGCGGCTCGTTTTCGCTTTTTACCCGGCTGTGTCGATGCAGGTTCATCTGCGGTAGCAGGTTCAGCTGATTCTGAATTGGGAGTTGAAAGATCACCGTTGCGACCCCTCTTGCCCGATTGCTGCGCTGGCGGTAGTGTCGTGGTGGCGGCTTGGGTAGCCTCGGCTGGTTTAAGCTCGTCATGGGATGTTTTCCTGCCCGTTGCGGTGGAGGGACAATCCACTGGAGCTCTGGGACGGGCCATACCCGTCACTCATGGTGGGAACAGAAAGGCCAGTGCTGCGAGCGGATATTGGCTGTTGGCACCTGCAGCAAGCAGTGCATCAGACGGGCTGAGGATTAATTTAAGATGGAGTTTACTTATTTGTTGTTGGTCTAGCGTGGAAATCCGAAATCTCGGGGTGGTCTGGGCCCGGACCGGATTTACCTTACTCCTTGAGCACTTTCGGGGATGACCAATCCGCTGCCCAGTGGCTCAGCTGTGGTGGTTTCAGCCTGGAACTCATGCATGTCTCAAAACAGCAAGTTTCTCGATGGTCAGGACCCCGAATATACATAGTGTGTAGTATGATGCTCTCTCGGACGTGCGTGGCTGGGAGTTTATCTTATAAGCACTGCAAAAGTAGTTACTCCGGACCGGTTAGGCTGACATGGATGAGTTTGTACTGCACGGAGACAGTGCCTCCTAACTTGCCATACACCTTGCGTGATGCATTGGGACTGACGTAGGCAGATGGACATGTCGCCTGCCAACGGCGGATGCTCTTTTTGGAAAGGTTATTGGGTTATTGAGTTTTTATTGTGACGATCAGGAACCAGCCACGGCAAGGCGAACCGATGGGGACTTTTTTTTTTTTCGATAGTGGATCCTCCCGAATTCCTTTTTTTAGGCAGGCGTCGAGTAGCTCAGTGGCACTAGCACTGTAACACCAACCGAATTTGTTGATTCGATTCTACTCTTCAGCATGCGATTACTGTGCCAACTGTTTTGTTTTGTTTTGTTTTCAATATGAGATGAGGCTCCAGTAGCCAATGTGCGCTGGTTCGCATTGCAGTCCCAGGAATTGAATATTTATTCGATAAACAACAAGTGGGGCCAGTCATTTCGGATCAACATTGTTACCGGCGGGATCAAAACCTGCGGCGTCAGGCACCCATTCACTAGTGGTACTGTAATCTGTGCTGCAGTGCAGTGGGCTGGCCATCCACCACCTTCAAAGTCAGTCACTCTAACTAACTAGTCGGTCGGTGGTAGGCTGGCTGGTGTGTGCTTCTCCTTCTCACCTAATCTTACTCATTTCCCCCTCCTTCGATCTTCCTCTTACCTGCCACCCCGTCTCTCCCTCTTCTTGTCTGTGTTGTCACTGCAAGCCTGCTGCATGGCTTTCATCGTATTTCCGTGATCTTCACCTACCTGGAGTCGAGTCGGCTGGGTGTTTTGTTTACTGCCTCGGGTCCCTCTGCAGGGACTCCTGGCTTGCACTGGCCCCCCCGAGCCCGCCCGCGTGTTATTGCAAGTTTCATGCCCAAGCACTAATTAAACCCCAACGTGTTCCCCGTCCCTCTTTAATCGTCATCTACTGCCTTCGTTCGCTATTGCTCGCGCTCGCCGTAAACCGATATCTCGTGTACAACTTCAATTCGATTAGTTCGATCGTGCCGTTGACTCCTATTCCCCTCCAAACTCAATTCGCTCTGGACCTTCGTTCCCCTTTTCGGCCCCTCGGCCTGGTGCGACACCGAAAACACACAAAACATCGCAGCGCAACGAAAACGCAGTCATAGCATTGGCTTAGCACTCTTTCAGCCATGGCATCTCCTTCGCTTTCGGAGCTGGAGCAGCGCAATCGCCTGCCCACTCTGTTTGAAGTTCTCAGTCGGCGAACGCTCGCTCCCGTCGATCTTTTTTCCTTCTACATTTATATGCGCGACCAGCAGCGATCAGTGGATTATCTAGACTTCTGGTATGTCACAACAGTCCTCAGGAGAGTGAGTGACTTGCGCGAAGGACGGTCGCTAATTGAGTGCTTGCGCCAGGCTGGATGTCTCACAGCATATGTCCCTCTGCCGTCACTATGTTCGTGAGCTGCGCCGATCCGTTCTTGTCGCGACGCCTGATCTGGAAAAGGCCGACAGCAAAGGCTCTTCCGCCGCCTTAGACAACATCGAGCATCTGAATGATATCCCTCTAGTCGAAGCGGGACCCTCGGGTTCACGCCATGCCCTCTACGAATTAGAAGACCGAGACGCAAACCAACGACTGTCGGCGTTCCTCCGCTCGGACGGCCATACATCAGGGCACTCTCCGCAGAGCAGCTTAGGATCACAGAACGCTGCCCGCACAGCGTCGAACGAGCAGCCCCCGCAAGATAGCTCCGGGACTCGAAACGACTCGCCGTCGCCCGGGCACACGGTGGCACGTGCGGATATCCGCGCAAGTGCAGAGAAGATTCTGTACACATACTTGCTTCCCGGGGCTGAGAGAGAAATCGTTCTACCGGAGGAGATGGTGACGACGATTATCGATCATGTCGAGGACCACGGCCGGGATGACCCCGAAGTGTTCGATCCGGCGAAGGACTATGTCTTCCAGGCGATGGAACGCGATGCATTCCCGGGATTCCTGCAGGCCAAGGCGCTGGGGAACCTAGTACCTTTGTCCATCATCGCCCGTCTGGCATTTGCGCTGATCAGCTTTGGTGGAGGCTTCTGGGGTGCCTTTTACGTGGTTCTTCGCGACAAGCCCCGACATATACGGTGCTGGGTAAGGCAATCCCTGCCGCTCCGGTCTTGCAATCTTTGCTAACTTGCGTCACAGCTGATATTGCCCTTTGCCGTTGCGTCGTACTTCCTCGTTTCGTACCAGTACAAACTTGACCCGGTCATGGCGTTCTTGGGCTACAGCGAATACACATTTATGACCTGGTCCCCGATCCGCGAACCATACGTGCGGAAGCTCCTGAACAAGCGCGCCACGGCGACGGCTCTGATCGCCTTCTTTGTGGCCACCGCGCTGAGCATTCTCTTCATCTTCGTCCCCGGCACCATGCTCTAGATGACGCAACCTCTTCTGTGTGTGCCAGACCTGCCTTTTGACCTCGACGTAATGCAGCGCCATCTCCTGTTCATATATCCTGTTCCGTGTTACCCCTTTGTCCCTTCGATTCTAGTAATCTTCCTCTTAGCAGATACCATACCTTGATCCTGACTGATAGTCTAATCTCAATCAATAATCTGGATATACTTGAATCATGACCTTTCCGTAAATCACCGGCAATGATTTGGTGAGCGACCACCTAATACTCAGTGTGTAAATGTCTATCGTGCAGCCGCTAAAGCGCCGGACTTGACTTATACTTGTCGATTAGGTTTACCGATCGATAGACATCCGTGAACCTATTTGCCACAATCCACAGATGACATCATGACTTCATAAAGCAAGCAGCATGTTAAACGTTCCGTATAAGAATGTCTCCTCTTCTCGCGCAGCTTATTGAGACAGCAAAAATTTCATACTATCACAATTGATACATCCAACATGACATCACTTCCCAAGAATCACACGTCGACCAGCCGGTTTGACAAGAAGGAAGAGAAGGACAATTCCGAGAATCTGTTCAATCAAGGCCCCACGAGGCTCGGCGGTATGACCTCTCCGCTGGCATTTTGACGAAGTGGACTGATGACTGATGATGCGAGTCAATGCTCCAGGTACAGACAACGCTGCCTCGTCTAATGATATCGACTTTCCACACAAAGACTATCACGACGGTCCAGGGAAGTACGACGACGACGATGAGAACCCCTCCCGGGCCGTTGAGGATGCAATCCCTGCGAATCCGTCGTAAGCAGCGGGGATGAGTGTGGCATGCAGGGTTACAGAGGTGCAGCAGATATAGGACTTTGTATATAAGTGAAGGGCTCTGTTTTGTTAATTTAATGCCTTTCTAAAACACACTGACACGTTGAATATGTATCATCTCTTCTTTTTCTATCCTGACCTGGGTGCTAGAGCATGGTCAGTTTTAGCCGGCCTATACCTAGCAAAGTAATAGAGCACTCAGTCTCTAGACTCGAAGTAACATCAGGTGAAAGGGTGGGATACCAAGTCGATATAGGCATGGGCTGAAAAGGCGGTAGGGGACACGGCAGTAATGACCGGTTTGCATGGCTTGCATGGTTTGCACAGTTTACACAGTTTGCATCGGATCGCGCGGCGCGTGTGGACGGGGAGTGTGATTACTTCTCCGTTCCCGGCGTGTTTACTTACTCGCTCCTCTCCCTCTCCCTCCACCATCGCAGTCATGGAAACTCAGGCTACCTCTTACGCTGTCTTTCTCATCTATCGGAATCGCGACTCTTCTGGTCTCTTTGACACTCACTAGTATCTATTGGACTCATTCCTCGTGCTTTTCCATGGGTGGACAAGCTCTCATGTGTTTCCTGTTGCATCTCTGGCCTTCTCACCTCTTCGCCTTTCCACCGTTCAAGGCACCCTCATACAGATCTTACCCCCTGGTACGCTCTCCAGCTCGCTGGGGAGTCTAACCCTAATGTAACCCCGTCGGTTCGGTGCCAACGGCTTCTTGCCGGCGGCAAGTTTCACGGTCATGCACGGCGGTTTGAGCCCACTAGTCGACTCGCATCGCTTTCGGGGGATCGAGGAGGCGAAAGGTTCCCGATGCTCAGAGCGCCATCCCTCCGCGGGGTGCGCATAAAGACGGTTTTCCATGCAGTTCCCGCCGCAGGGCACGCGTCGGTCTACCAATGCTGAGTGTTACGTGCTGATCAACACAGGACAGTCTTCACTTGTTGCCGTGGTACTGAGCTGATGATTCGAGAGAGAAGGCAGGTGGAGCATGCCGGGCATCTTCCGCAGGAGGATGTCACTGGGAGCCCATAGTGGGCGCCGATTCAAGGAACTTTACAACCGTGAGCTTGATCATTGCATGTGCGAACTGGTTTACCCGAATACGAACAAACCGGGTGTCTTCGGACATACCGACTGCCTCACACACAGTCATCGAGTCTTTGGATTGATCCACTCGTCGGAAACCGGTTTGAATCTCTGGAACGGCCCAGGTGTTTCCACCGTTCCAGCCCGGATTGAACCGCAGCGAGGTCAATTGCAAATGGATGACTTCCTCATGGTCGATCGGATGATGCCATGAGGAGCCCCCCCTTGGGCTTGTTCGTCGCTTTCCAGTCTCGAGTCGGTCTCCAATCATGTATTATGTATCTTTCTCCGCCCCTAACCGGGGTAAAGCGGTTGGCCTCCTTGGTCGGTGTGACTCGGCTGTCCCGTGCATGCTCCCAATCCGAGGGTTGACTGGGGCCTTCGCTCCCTGCGTTCAAACTCTCGATCATCCCGGGTACGAGACCGGCTAGTGGACTCGTGGATCACGGCATGAGAGCCACCCGATCTGCGCTTCGCTCGCGAAGGTCCCGATTGATCGTGTTAACCATCTCTTTGCATCGAGCGGGTGCAGATAGATTGATGGGCGCTGACTCGGCCATAGCTTCGGGTATGGTCCCTCCCCTTGGGGAGAAGGAAGCGGTTTTTATGGATGTTTTGTTTGTCCGTTTCCCCATGCCCTCCACTGTCGGGCTTCTGGCGGTGGGGAGGAATCAAAAACCAGTCCGCGGGGGTACTGTATCACACACAAGAGGTTGAGAAGCCGTTGATCTTGGGAGACGACGTGAGGTCATGATCTGCGCATCGAAGGTTCGACGATGGGAGATAGTATGCTTGGTCAAAGGGGCTCGAGCCACGAGATCTGGGATGATTCAAGACTGAAATCTCAGCAGAGAGCGCGAGGTATATCTGGCCACCGGCTGTGTCCATCACTCTGGTGCCGCCTGTCCTGACCGTCGCTTCGGCAATGCCGATACAATTGTTGCGTTGGTATACTCTCGATCGTCAGATCGTGCAGCACTGGCCTTTTGCTGTCTCGGATCCGTACAGGAGGCTTGTTATGGGACCTCGAAAGGGGATCAAAGCTCAGTGCTTGTCTGTCTCGTTTCTTGTTGTTTCCGAGGCTGTGGGGGCAGGTCTTGCGTGGGTTACGGGGAGAGGACTGCGCTTTGAATTGTGGTTGGCAACGCAGGAGTCGAACATGAGGGATGGCCCAGGGTGGTGGGCCGCCGTTCCCTCACCGAGGGCCCGCGGTGAGGGAACGGCCCCCTTTTTTTTTTATAAGTGCTCCAGATTCCCCGGTTGTTGCATAGCTAACTACGGTGGCAGGTTGTTTTGGCGGCAACAGCTCGACTCGATGACTTCCGAACCGCGGATGTCGAAGCGAACGATCGGTTAGCGGCCTCGGTTTACTGGATCGGGATTAGAGTCGGTACCTTGGGTCTAGAGCAAGAAATGAGCTATGCAAAGGTTGCTAGGAACATGCATCCCGTGACCTCATAATCTAGTTCATGCTAAGATTCCACCGTGTAACAACTGTGTAGCCGTATGCCATTGGCGATGACAGCCTGTCCTTGTACAAACCTTGCCATACCTATCTCTAAATTTACCCACACTCCACAACTCGAACCCACTGCACCATCTCACCACCAAGAACTCCATGACCAGTAAAAACCACCAACCCATCAATTCCTCACAAAACCTATATACAGACGACACCCCCCCTAAGAATCCAAAAGATTACCGCCCCATCCACCCCCCATCAACCGTAACCACCTCCCCAGAAACATACGCACTGGCCGCACTGGCCAAAAACACCACCACCCCCTTGAAATCCTCGGGCCTGCCCCACCGCCCCGCGGGGATGCGCGCCATGATCCCCGCGTTGCGGGCCTCATCCTGGATCAGCGCGGTGTTCATCTCCGTGGCGATGTACCCGGGGGCGATGGCATTGACGCTGATGCCGCGGGCGGCCCACTCGTTGGACAGCGCCTTGGTGAGCTGCGCCACCCCGCCCTTGGAGGCGGCGTAGGCCGGCACGGTGATCCCGCCCTGGAAGCTGAGCAGCGAGGCGACGTTGATGATGGCGCCGCGGCGGCCGCCGGTGGCTTCGAACTCGGCGGCGTCGCGGCCGAGCAGGTAGGCGCCGAATTCCCGGCATAGGGTGAAGACGGAGGTGAGGTTGATGTTGAGGACCTGGTCGTTTGGTATCGGGATTAGCATTAGCATGGAGTTTTTGGCGGGGGGGTGGTTTGGTTTGGGAAGAAAGGGCAAGGGGGAATACCTCATCCCAGTCCTCATCGGGGAATTGCTCGCTGGGATGCCGGCGCTGGATGCCGGCGCAGTTGAGGAGGATGTTGGGCGTGAAGCCCTGGGCGGTCACGGCGGGAAGGATCTGTTTGAGGGCGTCGCGGGAGGACAGCTCGGCGACGTGGATGTGGGCTTTGCGGTGCAGGCGCGTGGTGATCTCGTCGCGCGTGGTGGTGTTGGATTCGTCTCGCTTTTCGGATATTGACAGTCAGAATCTATCAACATGTTTCCCCCCAACCAGGGGGCCGACGACGCACCTGGATCAGAATAATGTCCGCGCCCGCTTCCGCAAGCGCGTACGCCATGGCCTGGCCGATTCCCCGCGTGCCGCCGGTGACGATGGCGGTGCTGCCTTCGAGGGAGAAGAGGGCGGGAATGGACATTTTCGGTTTGTTATTCGTCGGATGGGTGGTTGTATGTTTTGGTTTAACGTTAATCTGTCAAGGTCGTGGGGTTGAGTGGACTCGTAGTTCATGCAGACTCATCAATTGCAGCGATATCAATACCGGCGACTTTACAAAAGCTGTCTCTTTTCACAACGACCAACTGACTCACCACCACCCCACGAACGTGGGGGAGGAGCCCTTTAAAGCAACCTTGAAGTCATGGCAGTGATTCAATGCGGGGCAGCAACCAGCGGAGCTCCTCCAGATTGGGATGATGCAATTGCCGAGGGAGACACAACATTAAACAAAGTCAAAGGCCGATGCCCCCGCAACATCCTCCCCCCGGCTATTGAAGTTTCCGCTCGGTGCTGATCCGATCGCTGTATTTCCGTATCAGTACCGTCATCCGGGACGAATGATACACGGAGCATCAGCATCGTATCGTGCCATGAGTCTCTATGCACTACTATGTGACTAGCACATAATCCTGAAAAGTTCAAGTTAGATCTACATCTTGTCATCATACTACTCATTTCGATGCCGTTTTGCCGCCTTGAAGGTTCTACCATCGGACAAAGACTCCTTTGGTCTGGCTGGTTTCTCGGTACAGCTTCCAGTGCGTACTATTTTTAGTTGATTCAGTCTGATAGCCACACCTTAAAATATCAACCGTTCCTGCAATCTCGCCCAATAGCAGCAAGATCGCCGAAACATAAATGTATAATCATAGATACAGAGAAAGTAAACTCCCGCGGCTCTGCGCCACAGGATGATGTGTATGTGGTATCCATTGCGCCAATGTCGCCAGCTAAGTAGAAAATCAAAAGGATAGATGGTCTGGGGTCCCATAAAAACGTTCATCGAAAGGCAGAGTCATGCCGTTCATTTCACCTCATTCGCATCCGAGAAAGGGCTTTCCACGCGCGGTGGAATGTGTCGGCTGCTTCGGTTCGAGCGGGTCCCTTCCGGGGTCTCGAGGAGTGAGGATGCCCGGGCGCTGGGTTCGGCCCGGGCATGATCCTGGAATGGGCTCTGGCTGACGGCGGGCGAATCTTCAATCACGGTGGCGGGACGCGACTGCGCATCGGTCTTAGCGGCCTCAGGAGCGTGGTCGCTGCGGGCCTGGCTAGAACGCTTGGGAGTCTCTTCCTCATCGGATGAACTGGCGTCGAATCCGGACGTCGGGACTGGGTCTGATTGCTTGGTGCTGGTGGATCGAGACACGTTGGAACTGGTGGTTTCGGACTGCTCCTCGATGGTCTGCACGCCGGTGGGACCATTGGTGGTTTCCTTCTTCTTTTTCGATGCGCCTCGAACCATGACTGGTTTGGCGGTCACCGTCCGCGCCACGATCGAGCTGTTGGTGGTGGCCGCTGAAAGGCCGGCCTTGGCCAGCTGGGCTTGGGTAATGGCCGGCACTGCAGGAGCATCGCTGTTGGCTCCATTGATGTTGACCACGGCGGCACGCGTGCGCATCACTTGTTGCGCCGGCATCGGACTGACGATGGCGTTGTTGCGGTAGATGGTGGTGGCCACGCTGCTGCGTAGACTAGGGGCGATGCTGCGACGCTCGTTGGACATTTCCGACCAGGCCGAATCACGAAGGTCGCCAGGCATGAAGAAATGTTGGTCGGGGTGGGCACCAGGGAGCGGTGGAACCGGGGGCACCAGACTCCCAGGAGTCTCTGGGGGCGAGCGATTGGTGACACCAGGGATGTAAGCGATTTGGATCACGTTCGAGGCGCGAGTAAGAACGGTAGAGGCGATCGAATTCGTGGACTTCCTGGACTGTCTCGTGTCGGCAGCCACGCTGGACTTTTCGGCTTCGGATGCCTCTTGTTGTTCCTTGCGCTTCTTCCTGATGAAGAACCACCATACCAAGAAGGTCACTATCGCGATGAAGGCGATACCACCGACCACACCCCCTGCGATAGCACCGGCGTCTGTCCCGCCGCCACCGGAATTATTGGAGGACCCCGAATCTCCGCTGGTTGGAGATTTGACACATTTGGTGGTCGCGCACTGAGTGCAAGATTGACTGACCATCGTACAGGTGTAGCCATCATCGCAGGTCGGGCAAGCGGGCGCTGAGGAGGAGCATTGTACGCAGCTTCGGAAGGCTAGGAGGGAACGGGAGTAGAGGACTGAGAAATGCATATTAGCGATCGGGAGGCACAGACCAAACCGTAGTGTACGCACCGTTAGGAGTGGTCGAGTCGGAAGGATGGAACGACATGACGGGCGATGGAGTGTTGGAGTTGTGGTGAAAGAGATGGTTGATGGGGGGGGGGGGGAGTCGGTCGGAAGGGTCGTAGCAGGACGCTGTGTTCTCAAAACAAAGAGGCTAGGGAGAAAGAGAGACGGAAAGGGCGAAAAAAAGAGTGGCAGGCCGATCAACGGCGTAAAGAACGTGGGATATTGACTTTGCGATGAAAAGAGTGTAATACTCGACAGACGTCAAGTCGTGAAAGTTGGATGCTAGGTCATACAAGAAAGAGAGCGCACGAGAGGAGAGAAGAGATGAAGGAAGATGGAAGAGGTTCAGATGAGCGAATGACTGTTGGCGGAAGAAGATTGGGTGGGAGATTGGCAGGCAACAACGCGCATAGCAGAATGCAATGAATCCAAGTGGAGCTCCCAGGCTTGGGGCAATGGGAGTGGGTAGGATACTTTTTTCCCCTCCCAGTCGGAATGTCTGCAAGTCACGGAGTAGCTACGGAGGAGACGAATCTGTAACGTCTGGGGAGGGACCACGCGTGGTGGCTGCCAGGTACAGAGCAGACGGAGCCAGCGCAAGTGACAGGGGAAAGTCAGGGGATAACCATGGGATGCAGGTTAGGAGGAAGTAAGGTAGGAGAGAGAGAGAAAAAAGAAGAAAAGAAGAGAAGAGGAAAAGAGGAAAAGAGGGAAGAGAAGGAGGAAGCTGGTAAGATAATCAATCAATCAATCAATCAATATTTAATGAGAAGAATTGAAGAATGAATAAATTAAAGAGACCGACAAGGAGATGGAGAGGGAAGGGAGGGGGAGAGACGGAGAGAGTGAGAGTGAGAGCGAGAGAGAGCGAGAGAGAGTGAGAGAGAGAGCCAGACCTGCAAGTACGGGTGGGTGGGAGAAGCGACTAAGCCTGAAAGAAGAGGGTGAGTGCGGGCGGGAATTGCGTTGGTTGGTGGATGGGGGGCTGAGTAGTAGTAGTAGTGACACCCACTGCAGTCCACTCTGCAGTCTCCGCCTTATTCCTGCCGCGTTATCTTAGTACTAGATAGTCTAAGAGAATGACTCCAGTTGATGGATGGATGGATGGATGGATGGAGTGGACGGAGACCATTCCGTGAACAAGAGAGCCATTTCCAGCATACACTGCATACAACTGCAGTATCATTGCACAACACCTGAACACCTGAACACCTGACTACATTTACAATAATCTGTAATCTGCAATCTGCCACCCCCCCTGACACGGACCCAAAAATATCGAACCAAAGGATCGTGTCTCAGGTGCTCAAGTGCAGGTCTCGACCGTCGCTCGGTCCACGTTGCTTCCGTTGTCTTCCTTTGCCCGGAAATTAACACGGCTGGGCCTGGAGACTAAGCACCCACCGGCGTTTTGCCTCTCTACTCAAAAGGCATGGATCCTCTGGACCTCTCTATAAAACCAGTCGACTGACACTGCACTAGTGGAGTAGTCCCAGTAGTTTGATGGGTTGATTGCTCCATCTGCCGAAAATCTGGTCAAGTTGAGTTGTCAGAGAGGAGAGAGATCGGGGCCAGTCCGGGTCATGTGACCTCGCTCCCCCTCGCTCCCCCTCGCTCCCCCCTGACGGACGGGCCGTCGGCCGCTTTTGGTCTGGTTGCACCGCCTGGCCGACTCGTGTTCTCTCGCTGCAGGAGGCCGCCATGGTCCAGTAGAAGTATATGTACGGAGTAGTTACTGTAAGTAACCTTCGAAGTGACTTGTCTATCATATGCTCTAGTACTAGTGGTTCAAATGTGTAATCTTCCATATGGACACTGGTCACTAAATCTGACAAGATGCATCTACCTAGTACTGCACACTCTCGAAGTGACAATACATATATTGCTAGCTATAGTCGCATACACTCGTGCTCCAAGCCCAAGATCGTAAGACGACAATTCATAAAATAGGAGCGCAACCACTCCAACTGAGGGCTGAATCCCACTCAGGCGGGCAGAAGTACCCTCGGAACCATCAGCCTGAAGTAAGCGAAAGGGCGCAAGCACGTGCATAAGACGGGTGTGATGTCTACCCTACCTCATCGACCGCACTTCAACCACCCTGACCCCATAATGATGGCGATTGAAACTTTCTGAGTCAAACAAGATGATCGCCAAAGAATACATCTTCCTCAATGGTCTCCTCGGCGCACAACATCGTCGTGCGCGAGAGTAAGACCCCAAGATACATACAATGCCCCCTCGAAAACCCACCAAGACCGGCAAGCCCGTCCGACAGGCTGTACTGAGCGGACGGGTCACTCGAGCACGCAAAGCTGCCATCACTAGCAGCTACAAAGAACCAACTCCACCAGAAGCTTCCCATAGCGAGGATGCGATTTCGGGGGAGAGCGATCGCCAGAAGGACCTTCCGCCGGTTCAGGGAAAGCCACCGGCTTGGGCAGAGGTTTGTCCCATGTAATCCTCATAGAACCTCATGATGAAAGTCCTCTAATGCGAGAGCAGTGCCGTCCTGACCTCTGTGATGCCCTCCCCTGGTTCCGCTCTGCGCAAGGAGGCTACTACCACAATGGCAGTCTGTGCTACGGCTGTCTGGTGGATGCGGACTCGGGAGTCCGGGCCTACATCGATGACGAAGTTGTCATAACTCGAATGTAAGTATCACCGGGGCCACAGCCTGCTCAAATTACCTAGCGAGTGAACTCCAATCGATACAACTAACCTCGCAACTAGTGGCGGTGGGTGCACCAAAGACGCAGAGGGGAACCTTGTGCTGCTCAAAGATCAAGACACTGATAGCGCGATCTTAAGCAGCGTGATGAACAGCTGGAGGCTGCAGAACCCGGTCGGACTCATCATTGGTACGTAGACGACGGGCTTGACGTGGACATCTCGTGTTAACCCCTTGACAGGAGATCGAAACAAGCAATTGAGCCGGAAGCTCGCCCACCGATACAACGTGATGGCCTACTTCCGCATCACAGACGTCTGGCACGAGCAGATCGGCACGAAGAAAGGCGCCAAAGTGCGCTTCGAGAAGCTGGACCTCGCCGCGACAAGCTGGTGGGCGGCCCCGGGCACCACCCCATTGCCCGTGGAGCAACGGGACTTCACACTCGGCCCCGCCACGAAACGCTGCTCGAGCTGTGACCGCGACAGCAAGCAGGTCTACAACGAGGGCTGGATGTGCCTGACGCCGTCCTGCGCCCGGTTCTGGAAGGTCAACGGCGCCACGGCGCCGCCAGGGCACCTCAGCTTCAACGCGGCATTTCTCCGCGCCCGGCTGGCCCCCGACCCGCAGATCCAGCCTCACTTTGACCTGGTCCCGGACCTGCTGGCGACCCTGTCGGAGGACCAGGGCGACCTGGTCTTCAAACGCATCGCCTGGAAGGGGATCGTGTGTCCGCTGTGCTCCCGCTGCATCGCGCGGCGATTCTGGCGCGGATGGAAATGCGCCGACGAGCTCCTCCACAACCCGTCCCAGCAATCGCATCGGTGCAGTTTCGAGCGATACCTCAAGGTGTCGCCGCTCTCGGTCCGGTCCGTGATTGACGAGTTCGAGATCCATCCCGCCAAGCGGGCGCTATACTTCGACCCGAAGCTGCAGCTCCCGAGCGTCGACGACTCATCCTTATATCCGTACCGAAAGCTGGTATATACTCTGCCCGGTGTAGGGTCGGTGACGCATCTGGTGGCCAACCGAGCGATCAACACCCGCGCCAACGGGCCGGATGATCTGTTCAGACGGCTTCAGTCGGTGGATCTGGGACTCCAGCGGTATCCGCTTCAACAGAGTGTCGGTGGGTGCGCCCCTCACCCTCACGGATTCATCGCCCGATCATCACGCTGACCTCTTGCACAGTCCGCGGCACTCTGACGTCTCACTACGCAGTGAACTATGTACGCCCTCCCCTTCCGTTCCTTCTACTATCTATCCCACTCCCAATCCGTCGATCTAACCCTCCACAGGGCTGCCCATACAAATACGTCGTCTCCGTCGCCAGCAAAGGCTTCAACGAAGCCAGCGACGAGGTCCTCCGGGCATTAGGCCGACTGACCTGGGCGACCCAGCAAGCGGTCACCACCGCGGGAGACGCATTTCTGCCCCCCAACGAGCTCCTCCTGCTGGGATACATGGAGGACATGAAGATCGGAGTAAGCCGAACCCCAACGGAGTCAACCCCCCCCTAACAGAACCCAGTACCACGACGACGGCGAATCCTCCCTCGGCCCCACCATCGCGACCCTCTCCCTCGGCGCCCGCGCCACCATGCTCCTGCGCATGAAATACAAATACTACCACGGGTACACCAAAGCCAAGCGTCTGGTAGACGAAGACCCCGCCCTGAACGGATGCGTACACTGCCCCGAGCGGCAGGCGCTGAAGCAGGCTCTCGACGCGGGCGCGATCACGCGGGAGGAATACGAGGCGCAGCGCCGGAGACTGCCCGCCCGGAATCGGAGGGGCATGGCGCCGCCGTGCCTGAGGATGGAGCTCAATCACGGGGATCTGGTGGTGATGCATGGGGAGGGGTTGCAGCGGTTTTATGAGGTATGCTTTTTCCCCCGGAGAATCACAGAGGGATGGGCTGATGCTGATGTTTGACGATACGACTGTAGCATTCGGTGGTCCCCGAGAAGAACCTGCGGTTCGCGCTGACGGCGCGGTATATCAAGCCCGAGTTCGTGGAGGAGGCGGACAGGCAGAAGGGGGTGTTTGCGCTTACGGGGGAGCAGGTTTATGATGGGAAGTGATGTCCCAGAGGAAGAGGAGTGTGCAGTGCAGTGCAGTGCAGTGCAACGATGGGCTTGCTGGATAGTCTACCACCCTCTATATAGCTTTGCTGGTTGCTACAATATACCCAATCACTGATCCCGCCAATTCTCCACCCCATAGTCCACCGGGACCGGATGGTAGAAACTGAACCGTTCAAACGGATCCCACTTCCGCTTCAACGCCGCCAACCTGACCAAGCTCCTCTTCCCATACCACACCTCGGGCCCCTCGTCCCCATGCGCATAGTTATTGTAGAGCACCAGCTGCCCCCGCCCCTCCGGATCCTCAAACCCACTCGTCCGCGCAAACCACTCCCGACTCTCCACGACCCACGCATTGACCCGCTCCTCCGCCCGGTCATCGTCATCCACAAACGTCGCCTTGAAGAGCACATGCGTCTCGATGTCCCGAAACGCATACGCCATGTCCTCTCCCCCTTTGTCCCCCAGCCTCACCGCCTGCGTTGGAAACCGCGAAAACACCACCGACGCCGCGATCCGCCCATGATACTCCCTCGCAAAGCCGGCAAAGGCATCGGTGTACTCCACAAAAGTAGCGACATCGGTGCGCCTGAGCCCGGCACCGCCGTAGATGAGCCGGAGGTCGTGCTCGCAGGGGGAGGGATCCTCGCTGAAGAACAGCTTGGAGTAGAGTTTGTTCCAGGGCAGGACCGGGGCGAAGCGGGCGCGGAGCGGGCCCAGCGCGCGGAAGCGCTGGAGGTAGGGCTCGGCGGCCTCGGGCGGGCCGTAGTAGATGAAGTTGACGAGGATGGTCGCCTATCCTTGTTTCAGCATGCACGCCCTTTCCCATCCTATACTAGTTAGCAGGCGGGTATGTGAGAACATACCATATCCAACCCCGGATTCCACCCCAAAACCACCGTCAACGCCAACACATCCGGCAGTCCCTCGCCATCAAACTCCCGCAACGTCTCCCAGACACTCGCGTTCGCGCTCGCCGCAAACAACATATCGCCCTCCAGCACCTGGCCCGCGTTCGTGGCCTCGTACACCTGGTAGGTGGCCTCGACCACGACCCCGAAGTTCCAGCCGGCGCCGCGCACGCCCCAGAAGAGGTCGGCGTTTTCGGTCGCCGACGCCGTCACCACTTCCCCCGCCGCCGTGACGAGCGTCGCCGAGGTCAGCGCGTCGATCATCAGCCCCCGCCGGCCTTGGAGGGGGCCGATCCCCGCCCCCAGCGTGGCGCCGATCGTACCCACGCATTGGGCGGCGCCGGTTTCTGGTTCCCCTCCCGCCGCCGCATCGCGGTATTAGCTTGGTAATTGGGACAGGTATGGAGGTGGAAGACCAGAAAGAGGGGGGGACAAGAAAGTAACGTACGGATCTCCTTCCCAGCAGCATACAGCACATCCCACATCTCCTGGAACTTGGTGCCCCCGCCGACGGTGAGGCGGTCGCCGGCGGGATGGAGGCGTGCGTACCGGAACTCGCTGAGGTCGATGTTGATGCCCCCCTGCATGTGGGCCAAGGTGGCGGAGACGCCGTGGCCGGCGCCGGTGGCGAGGAAGGGGATGTCGTGGGCGTTGGCGGTTTTGATCTTGGCGTGGGATTAGCTCTGCTCGTGGAAATACTTGGAACGATCCACTGGGGTACGGGGGAAGAAGAGTACAATGTTCTGCACATCCGACACAGTCGCTGCCCGGATGGCTGCCCTATACGACGGGGCCTGGTACGCGGACCAGCGCTGCTGGATCCGGTCCGTCCAGTTCGGCCAGGTCGGGTAGATGATATGCGCGCCGGGCGAGAGGACGGGGCGGAAGAGGGATTCGAGGTCGGGGGTGTTGTGGGGTGCGCTGTCAGTAACATTCTGGGCGTGGGCCGCGAGGGCCAGCGCCAGCAATAGTATGAGGGCAGAAAGGCACGGCATATCGGTTTCGCATGCTTGAACGGTCAGATATGTCAGATTGGCGGGACAGAGTCGGAATTATAGCCTCGTGGGAGGGCATCTGTTGGGCCCAGCTAGTCTCAGCCGCTAATCGATGCTAAATATCTTGGCTGCATTAACTGTTCACGTAGCAAGCCCTAGCCCCGGGTCGGAGATGCTCGTGTCCGAACATGGTGAGATTGCATGTCTGTTCTGTGTTGCTGATAACACATCTTATACTTGCGTAACCTAGGCGAGGAGACTTGCTGCTGTGGCGCAGAAATACTTATAACTAGTTAGCACCAACGGTGTTGTCGATCAACCTTAAAGATAGAACGGCGGCCGTGCGTAAGGCTTCCCGGGGCAATTCAACCCACCTTGAGGCGTCTACACCACCCTCAGTAAAGATCGTATCTCATTAATTAAATCTACCATTACCATGTATCAATACCGATGTGCATACATCCCACTCCCCTCAAAACTCCAACTCCTCCACCTCCATCCCACAATCCACACACGTCTTGACCCCGATCCCCGTCTCGGGATTCTCCACCGACCGACCCCATTGATGGACATGCCGCCCGCCATTCCCCAAATCATCGCCGAACGCCCCGCCGGCCGCGCCCATCCGATTCCGCCGGTACGCATCCACACGCGTCCGCTTCTTGAGGTCCTGCAGCTTCGTCTTGAACTTGGCCTCGCGGCGCCGCTTCTTCTCGCCCTCGCGCCGCTCGAACTCCGCATCCAACGCCTCAGGCGACCCCCACTTCTTGTCGGAAAAGGCATACTCCTCGACCTGGTACCGCAAGTAGAGCATCATGTTGTTCCACGTGGACTTGTGGGGGTTCGGCCGCTCCAGATGCGGCAGCAACTCTTCGTCGCGGAGCTCAGCTACCCACAAGAAGTCAGCATAACCCATCCCTAACCCCCGCCTATATACCCCATACCCTCCGGAGAGAAAAGGAAGAACTCACGATCCGTCAACAGATAATCCTCCTTCGCCTCCGTCTTGGTCAACAGACTGTATCGTTCCGGAAACCGCTCCTTGCAGGCATGACAGACCCGACACCGCAACTCCTCCTCCCACTTCCAATCGATCTCCAAGCTCCCGCACTCGCGACACGCCTTCTGCTTCTCCTTCTCCTCCAGCACACTCAACCCGGGCTCGAAGGGCCCCGCGCGCTCCCGCCGCAGCGCCTTCACCAGCAGCTGCCGCTCCCACTCCTTCTGCGTCATGCCGGCGGGCTTCTGCTCGGCCTTGGGGTCCTGCACGTTCAGCGCCTTGTTGTGGGGGTCGTCGTCCACCGATAGAAACCCGCCTTTCGTGTCCGTCATCTTGCTGAAGTCGTAGTCGACGAATTTCGTGAAGTTGCGCGCCGGGCGGATGGTGTCGAGGGGTCGGGTTGTAGAAGTGGTGGCATCGCGGACGGTGGAGGGGGTGGGTTGCGCGGTCATGGTGGTGTAGCTTCTTTTGACGCCTTTCGTTGCGGTGGTAGTGGTGGCGGCGGCTGCTTCGGCGTCACGCTGCTCGCGAATGGCTTTGGCTTTCATGCGGTTGATTTCCTATCACATTTCACGATTGTCAGGAAGGCTGGAGCGGGGATGTGGAGGAGAAATGGACGACGTACGATCCGCCGCAACTGCTCCGGAGTGAGCGGGCCTCGGGGGAGCTCACCGGGCTTGGTGGTGCCCGTCTTAGGCGGAGGGGTCGAGGGACGGTCGGTTGCCATTTTTTCTGGCCCTCTTCGACTTGTTCGGATTGTAGGCTTTGGAGTGAGGAGGTGTAGATGTAGATGTAGGAAGAGTAGGAGGCGTCGCGGTCGCGGTCGAGGCCGTCGCCACATCACGTGCCGATAAGCATTTTAATTGACGGGCGATAAGAATTCCTCCCGCTACAAAATGACGTCGGACAACTTTTTCTCTGCCTCGGACTCGTCGCTGCCCATGTGAAGTCAACCCTAACTTCGATTCTTTGGACTTTGGAGTCGGGGGGAAACTCTATTGCCAGTCCATGGTTAGGAGAATCAGCGGGGAGAAGAGTAGAAAGCTTGTTCTCAGCAGTCTAGATGTTATGGACTACGCTCATTCATGCAAGCTGGGTGTCTCAGCTGATGATGAATCATGATACCCGATTCTCATGTCAATGACTACGAACTCATACCTTGCATCAAGGAAATGGAAGAGATGAGCATCGACCCAGAAACATCCATTATACTCAAACCAGGCATATCACCTCAAGAACAGGTTTAATGCCTAGCGACTCCAGATCAACCACCACAGACAGCCGATCAAGTGAACCCCTCCCTCTCAGCCCTGACCAGCAACTCCTCCAGCCGCACAAACTCCATCCCGGCGAAGAACTCCTCCTTCTGCCGCAACGTCTTCTCCCGGGGGCAGCAAATCGCCCCTTTAATCGTACACTCCTCCAGCTCCGCCAGCGCGATATTCGGATCATCCGGGGGTGTCGGATGGTGCTCGACATCGTACTCGATCTGCTCGACGGACCGATACTCCCTCTTCAAGGGACGGCCTGCCATCTCCCGGTCATCAGCACACAGCCTCCAACTCCCTTAGACACAGAGTTTGATACAAGGCCAACATACCGTAATACCTCTCCAACAACCCCACCGCCTGATTAAACGTGCCCCATTCCCCAGCCACATAAGTCACCGGTTCCTACCACCCCAACAATTAGCATGCCAGTTCTTCCCCGCTCCAAACAAGAGAAGAAAACATACCCACCGCTCCCGCCCCAACAACCGCACCACCGCCCTGGCCAAATCCCTCGACCACGTCCACGACTGCGCCTCCTCCCCCGACCCCTTCACATGGTACGTCCACGTCTGCGGATCGACCGGAAACTCGCCGGGGATGTACGCCATGTACGACTTGTGTGCCGGCAAGAAATAGTCCATGAACCAGCCGTGGTGGACCAGCGTCCACTCGACGTGGTGGCTGGCGGCCCGGGCCCGCAGGATCTCGCGGAAGGGGGCGCGCGTGCCGCCGTAGGAGCGCGGCAGCAGCGGGAAGTCGTCGATGTTGCCGGCCCACTCGGACGGGATCAGGCGCTTGCAGGTCTGCGAGGCGATGCACGCGTCCAGGAGGTGGGTGTGCAGCGGGAGGTAGGCGTCGTTGGGGCAGCGGATGAGCGAGAGGAGGGTGGTGGCCTGCGTGGTGTTGAGGATGGGGACGAGGGAGGTCGGCGTGTAGTCGGTTTGGTGGGTGGTGATTTTGGGGTGGTCGGTCCAGGGTGGGGGGTTCTTGTTCTGGTTCTTGTATCAGATAGCGATTGTGGATTCTTGTGAGGGGGGTGGGAATGGGGGGAAGTCGGGGAGGAAACTTGGAAGAGATAGGGTCTGTACCGATCGAGTTAAGATGGCCACGGTGTAGTCCGGGCTGCTGGTGATGGTTTCGGCGAGATACCGTCCGAATCCGCCGGTTCCGCCTGCGAGGATGATGACTTGGGGAGCCATGATGCAGCAGGAATTCTGGTTTCAATTGTGATGGTGAACGGTGGGATAAGATGCGGGAGGATGGGCTCGGTGCTGCAGTGTGCAGGTTGGTTGTCACAGAGGCAGCTTTGGATCCGTGTTTATATGGACTTTTACTTTCGAACACATGGGCTACTTGCTTGCTTCAGTGGATCGACCTCGGATCCAGCTGCGGTGTTACAGTCTCTGACTCAGAGACCATGCAGTCGACTTAACTTAGATGTCCTGTAGGTCGCGCTGAGTCAGAACCTTACTGTCGAGGATGTGAAGTCTCAGCAGTTGCAGTGATACTCGTATTCGGCGCATCCTGCGAGTGGGGTTCTCACTGGCTTAGGGTAAACATCGAGTTGTGCAACTTGTTTAGCTGGCTGAGGAATTGGAATCCCGAGGCGATCAAGGTTGCATCGATGCGGCATCAAGTCAGCCCAGAATGGATTGCGAATGCTGACACACGTTACATCTTCTCAAGATCATGGCTGGTGACACAAGCATGGTCGAGGAGGCGTGGAAGGGATATCCCGACTTACCAGTCTGTGAGGTCGTCCGGACTTCGAGTATAGACCCTGATAACTGCCATATAATAGCTCCATTTGCTCGTGCCCGCCCCAGTGTCCATCTTGGCAAGACCATATCCCAGCCGATAAATCACTACTGCCTGCACAACAATGACAGAATCACCAACCATGGAACCACCAAGCAGCAAGGGCGTACAGTGCGTCCCCAAAGACACGCCCCTCCCCGAGATCCTCGCCCACATGAAGCGCGACGGCGGAGTGATCATCAAGAACCTGATCGCCGAAGAAGACATCGACCGCACCTACGAGGAAGTCAAAGAACGGCTCGCCCAAGACCCGGAGTGGGATGGGGTGTTCTTCCCCAGTGCGCCCCCCACCCCCCTACACCAACCCCTCTCTCTGACAACCACTCACCCGCATCTAGAAGAAACGAAGCGCGCCAACTCCATGATCGCCATCAGCCCGACCTACACCAAGACCCAGCTCATGAACCCCATCTACCAAGCCATCTGCACCCACTTCCTGACGACCCGCCACTGGTTCTGGTGGGGCGAGCAGCGCAAGGAGTCCATCTCCAAGCCCTACGTCTCCACCTGCACGGCCATGGAGATCGGGCCCGGGGCCCAAGCCCAGCCGCTGCACCGGGACTCCTTCGTCAACCACACGTGGCTCCCCGAGATCGCGGAGTGGGACGACGAGCGCGACCGCCACCGCGAGACGGAGATCGGGATGATGGTGGCCGGGTGCAGGGTGACTCGGGAGAACGGCGGGACGGCGTTCATCCCGGGGAGTCATTTGTGGTGCGTACTGTACCTAGCCAGCCCCTTACCATACCATCCACCCCATTTATATACTAAATCACCATCAGGGCCACCGACCGCCCAACCCCGCCGCTCGTCCGCGACACCGTCTCCGTCGAGATGGACAAGGGCGACGCCTTCGTCCAGTTCGCCTCCACCTACCACGGCGGCGGCCGCAACACCACCGCCGACCAGAAGCGCCTGTGCTATGCCACCTTCATGGTGCGCGGGTATCTGCGCCAGGAGGAGAACCAGTTCCTGGCCGTGCCGAGGGAAGTCGCCCGCCGGTACGACCGCCCCGTCCAGGAGATCATCGGGTACTCGCTGAGTGACCCGGCGTGTGGGCATGTGGAGCAGCTGGATCCGATCTATGTGCTGCGGCCCGAGTTGTTGGGGGAGGGGAGGCCGAGGGATTGGTGATTGCCCTGGTGCTTGGTAGGGTAGGGGTGGGGCTGTGGTTTGATTCGCAGGTTTAGGACTTGAGGTGTGTTGTAGTCTGTTGTTTGTGTATGTGGGAAAGTGATTAGGTTATAGGCTGAAGATTGGATTGTTGTGATGAGGTAGTGGGTATGTGTGGTTGGTTGTGGGGGGGATACTGCGCTTGTCATTGTGAATTTCTTCTGAGGTCGGGTAGGAGCACCGTCCTCTCAGCTTGTCTCAGCATTAGCCTGGTGAGCCTTGCGCGGAGAGCGCGAATCAGACCTAGAGGTTGTAACAGTGGCTGTGGTGGTGATTGCTGGGTAACGCTTGATATCTGCGTCATCCCAGTTCATGGAGGCATCCATTACTGCGTGTGCGTATGCTCAAAACAAGAGTGTTCTTTCGATGAATGCACTCCCTGAGCACCAATGACCGAGTCTACTACAAAGGGATGCATTTACCCCATCAATAAACTAGCAGGTTGTCTCAGCTCTGGTACACTATACGCAGATAACTACATAGTACATCTACCGATGGCCACCCAACACACCCCACATAGAAACCTCTACAGGCAAAGAAAAGCAAAGAAACACAGCTATCCCTAAACTTCATTTTCAGACAGACAATCCTACAAAGCACCCACGTCACACAAGGGCTGACTATCTCCAAAAGCAAAAGAAGACCTGCTGATGCAGGTTCCAGCCACCCGGCTCTACCACGCAGCCGGCACGAACCTCACCCCCATCGCCCTATTTTCAAACCCATGCATCCGTATCCACCCGGCTGACCCGCAAAGCAACCCCAGACCTTGACTGCTCATCCGTGTGCCAACCAGCAGAGCAGCTACCGGCGTCGCTGGTGCCACCATCCCCAAACCCAGCCCGCAGGGCGCTTCTCCACCCCAGCCCGAAGGCTCTGCCACCCCTAGTCAAGTCCAGTAAGACCAATCCCAGACCCCGCACCAGCCCCTGCAACCTCAACCCCCGAAACATTCACTAATGATCCCCAAGAACAACAAAAGTCCCGATCCCCATCAGCAGACAAAAGATAGCTATCCCAAGCCAACAAAGCAATTAGCGCATCCACCCCACTTGAAACCGAAGAAACCCCAGAATAGACAAAACGTACCCAGAACCAGATTCATGTAGAAATAGCCCACCGCCTCAGTCAACGCCCCGGAGACCAAGGGGCCGACGAACATGCCCCCCTTCCAGGTGACATTGGACAAGGAGAAGGAGCGCGAGTAGCCGCCGTTGGAGCCGAAGATGCCGGGTATCTCGTCGGCGAGCTCGTTCGCGCCGTCTGCACTCATCAGCATCCTCCCCACTCGCCATAAAGCAATCCCGTGGGGACCGAGGTAAGGTCAGGGTAAATGACAGAAGAACCGCGAGAAGGACGGGATCAACCCACTCAGAACCTCCACCCCGCCATACCCCAGAATCAACGTCCTCCACACCCCGATCGCCACCAAGCTCACCAGATACACCACAGCCCCGCGCGTCCCCAAGAACCCCTGGTGGCCCGGGAGACCCAGCAGCACCAGCGACGGCGCCAGCAGCCCGAACCCCAGGGAGACGGGGTACCGCAGCCCGACCCGATCCTTGAGCCCGCCGACGGGCACCACCAGGAGCAGCGTCGGCGCCTGCAGCAGCAGGAACAGGAGTCCGGCGTGGAAGCCGTCCCAGCGGAAGACCTCGCGGATGTGCAGCGGGATCGTGGCCTCGAAGCTCGCGATGACGACGGCCAGCAGCGTGTCGCCGAGCAGCCCGGCGGCCACGCGCTTCTTGCGCAGGATGAGCCAGTAGATGTTCGCCTTGTCGGGGGTGCTGCTTCCCGCTGGACTTGGGGGGTCGGTGTCGGTGGTGGTGGGGGTTGTGGTTGCGTGGTATGTGTAGGAGCGGGCTTCTGCGGCCGGGCTGGACGGGAGGAGCGGAGCGGTGGTGGCGTCGAGGGTCTGGGCCTCGCTGTTCTGCTCCTCGTCTCGCGTGCCCGTGTCTTTGGGAGCGGTGGTGGAACTGGCGCGCGCTCCGTCCCCGCGCGGTTCGAGGACGAGCAGTTGCAGGGCCAGCCCGATCAGCAGGACGAGGAACGCGCTCGACCACATGACACCGTAGGAGACGAACTTGTACAGGGCGGCCGACACGGCCGGCCCGGTCAGCAAGCCCGCGGAGACCAGCAGGACCGCGACCCCGAACGCCTTGCTCAGGTGCCGCGCCCCGGCCGCGTTGGCGAGCATCGCCATGCCGACGATCCAGATCACCGAGCCCGCGACGGTCTGGATGAGGCGGCCGATGATGAGTCCGGTGACTGCGGGGGTCTTTGCATCAGCTCGGCTCTATGCCTTTGTGGTGAAAATGAAGGGAGCTACCTACGTGTCGTCGACCACGCCGTCACCACCGTCCCGAGCATGTTCACCCCCCACGCGGCGATCAGCAACCCATTCCGCGAGGACAGTTTGTCCGCCACGTAGCCCGTCACGGGCGCGAGGATGATCGAGACCAGGGCGTTCATGGCGAGGATGATGGAGGTCAGCGCCTGGATGCGCGCGGCGGGCTGCTGGAGGCGGCTCTCCAGGATCTCCGGCAGGATCGGGATGATGAAGGTGAAGAGGAAGTTATCTGTGGAATCCCCTGTTGTCAGTATTCCCTGGAAGAACCCGATTGTCCGCGAGGTTTCTGGAGAATTGGACCAACCTGAAAACAGAGCCACCGATACTATCGCAATGATGTACAGTCCCGAGGATCGCCATCGATGGCCGAAAGGCTTGGACGGTCTCGCAGCGCCCCGTGCCATTGTGCGCAGTCGCCGACGATAGTGAGATAATTGCTCTCTCGACTCATCATTGTATGCTTTTCGGTATAAATGAAGGTCAGATACAAAGAACGTCTGGAAGTTGTTTCCCATCCCCATTCAGCAGGTAGTTCCATGGTTACTCAATGGCCGTAACATTGCATATGCTGTTGCACCAGTTCGCTCCGGTGTCTGCCGGGGAGCAGGAATCCGGGTGATACAGTCGAGTTGGGTATACGAGGCTCGCGCCACTCGCTCGGGTGTGCTGACTGGGCGGGATGCGGATGCGTATTAGGAATGTGCGGTGTGTTTTTCGTTTTGCTCAGCTTGCGTGATGAGCCCGGCTCTAGTGGGTGGGACTGGCTGGTTGTTGCCTGGGAAAGTGAGGATAGTACTCTACGACTGGCTCTCACTGGAGGACGGACTATTCGGAGCATCGATGTAGGAGCCCGAGTCTGATATTCGGATGAATATGCTTGCTGCCTTGTGCTTAGGCACCTTAAGCGCGTCCGAAGATGTCACTTCTCAAGCTCCATTGTCGTCACCAAGTACAATGTCCGATATGCATTCTATTAAACCCACGTCTATGCTATGAGCCGGAAAGGAAAACGGTGATGTAAATATATCCTCAGAACAAGATGCAGTGTTGCAAAGGCAGGTCAGACCCGCAGCGAGCGGTTAGTGTAGAATCCCGAGCCAGCAGTCTTTCTGTCACCTCTAACTTTTTTCGACGATCATTAAGCATGTACTCCACATATCTAGGCAATCACAGCCTCCAAGGCCTGCTCGAAGATCTTCAGGCCCGTCTTGAGCTGCTCCTCGGTGATCGTCAACGAAGGCACGAACCGGATGCAGCCCTCACCGGCGGTGATGATCAGCATGCCACGCTCGCGAGCAGCCGCCACCAAGTCTCCAGCCTTGGCGCCGAACTCGGGGGTGAGTTGCACACCCAGGATCAGACCGCGACCGCGGACCTGCGAGATGACGTTCGGGTGCTTCTGCTTGAGGGCAGCAAAGCCGGCCTGCAGCACGGCCGACTTGTCCTCGACCTGCTTCTGCAGCTCGGGCGAAGCCAACCGCCTGACGATGTGGTGGGCGACGCGGCAGGCCAGGGGGTTACCACCGAAGGTGGTTCCGTGGTCGCCCGGCTTGATGTGCGACGCAACCGTCTTCTCGGCGATGATGGTGGCCCCGATGGGGAAGCCGTTGCCCAGCGCCTTCGCGGTGGTCAGGATGTCGGGGTGAGCGGCCTCGCCGGAGGCGGGCGCCAGCGAAGGGTGGCCGTGCGCCCAGAGGCTGCCCGTTCGGGACAGACCGCACTGGATCTCGTCGAAGATCAGGACGGCGCCCACCTCGTCGCAACGCTTGCGCAGAGCAACCAGGAACTCGGGGGTGGCAACGTTGACACCGCCCTCACCCTGGATGGGCTCGACGATCACACCGCAGGTCTTGTCGGTGATGAGAGTCTGGAGCTGCTCCACGTCGTTGTAGTTTCCGTACTTGAAGCCCGGCAGCATGGGCGAGAAGGGGGTCTGGTACTTGGGGTTGGGGGTCGCGGACAAGGCACCCATCGTGCGGCCGTGGAAGGAGTTGTGGAAGGAGACGAGCTCGTGCTTGGCGCCCGAGGGGTCGCGCGAGCGACCGACCTTGCGGGCGAACTTGATGGCAGCCTCGTTGGCCTCGGTACCGGAGTTGGCGATGAACACCTGGGAAGCGTCACGCATGGCACCGGACTCGCGGGTGACCTCGATCAAGAGCTTGCTCAGGGCTCCGGTCCAAGCATTGTAGTACAGGTTCGAGGCGTGGATGAGGATTTCAGACTAGAGGAGAGGCCCTCACCATTAGTATTTCGGGAGCCAGCATATGTGGAGAGTCTGGGTGCACACCTGTTCGGCGATGATCTTTGCGATCTCAGGGTCACAGTGACCAAGAGAGTTGACAGCAATACCAGACGTCATATCAAGGTACTTTCTGTTCTCCATATCCCAGAGATAGCTGCCCTGACCCTTGACCATCACCGGAGGTGGCCGGACGTAGGTGGGGACCATGAACGGGGTTTGAGCATTGATGAAGGAGGAGGAAGCGGAATCGGCGGTGGGATCGGGGTTGGGCAAGGAGCTTTCATCCTGGAGAATTGATCACACGTCAGTATAGAGTGCGATACCCAAGGGATTTCCAATCTGCACATCAGGAGATTCACCTTTGCTTGGGGAGCAGCTGTCGCGCTCAAGGACCGCACGGGCACTGCGGTGAACCGAGGCCGGAGCACGGAGTTGATTTCAGGAACCAGCTTCCTGGCAGCGGGCAGACGCCGCGAGGCAAGGTGTAGAAGAGCCATTGTATGAACAGATACTGGGGAATTGACAACGTGTCGACCTCTGGCAACCGGGGGAACTTTATACCTGGCGGAGGTATTAGGTACTAGGTAGGGAAGCGCGATTTAATGACTCGACGGGCACGCACGCTCGCAGAAGAAGAAACACCGCACCGCAGCCCGACAACCTATCGGAGCCGAGAATCGGAGCGGCAGGCCAACGCCGTGAGTCACCTGAGTTTGCCATGTTTGCACCTGCCAAGAGTCGCCCACTCAATTTGTTGAAGGCTTGAAGCTAATCCGACAGGGTAAGGACGCGGTGCGGGTCCTCGGACTGCAGCGCAATCAATCTTTCAAGGCCCCGATGTCCGTGTCATTTTCCTTCCCACTTGCATCTGACATGATTGAACATTCACCCCCCAGTACGAAAGAGGAATCCGAGGATATGGAAATGAATCTGGACATCCCTCAAGCAGTGGCTTACAAGTTGCTTGAGGTCTTCAGGTACTTCCTGTATGATTGAGTCACAGAAGAGTATCACACAAAGTTGCTACAATACAGCCAAATTTCACTGAGTAGTATTTTGCATAACAGGCTACTCCACAATCGTATCCACTCCGATTAAGCGATTGTACCACGTACCCACCTGCCTACCCATCAATCATGTCCTTGGCTCTCTGTGGAGGATGCACTGCAGCCGGGTCGTCCGACGAGCACCGCGACAGGTTCCCTGACTCTATCGCATATTCCATATGACGGTGAGCCACATCCGAAACACTGTCCACTGCCGTCATACTTGTTGCTTCGCTGGCTTGACTGGCAGTTCGGCTGTTGATCTGAGTTTCTGGCTTGGGTTTGGTGAAGGGGTCCTCTCCCGGTTGCTGCTGCTGCTGCTCCTCTGGATTGATGATTCCCATCTCAACATACCGGTCCATCTCGTCCGTGTCTTTCTGGGTTGACTGTCTCCTAATCTCCCGAACAAACGAACGGCCCTTTGTCCACCAACTGGGTTTCCTCTGGCCAACGCCCATGTCGTCTGCGATGGCATTATCGAGGTCACCGCGACGAGCGATTAGAGCCTGGTCGTCGTTCAACTCACAGTGACCACAGATGTTGAACAGGATTATCAGGAGGAGCGGGGGCGTATAACCCAGTCCGTAGATCCAACCGCCGCTGACACCATATCTCAACGGTGACACCGTCCAGTCATACGCAGATGCAATTGCATATCCGACTTTGAACCCGAGTAACACGAGGGCCACGAGGAATTGGGAGGGTGCGGCATTGAGGTAGAACATAAGCTGGCCCCAGGTACTCGTCGGGCGGATGCGGTAGCGGTACAAACTGTGCTCCAGGCTATAGCAGATAACGAGAACGCCACCCATGGCTAGGAAGCTGGCGATGCGCCATCGGATGTCCGTCGCGGCAGGTTTCGCATCCGCCATCTGTTGCTCCAAGCTTCGTTGCCTTTCGATCGGCCCCCAGGAGCGCGGCACGGTCAGGAAGAAATTCGCGAGGGCTAAGCCGTAGAATATCATCGGCAGCACGAATTCTTGGCCTCGGCGGGTACTGGACTTGCTGAATGCGTAAGGGTCTCGATCGATGATCTGTCGCTCCTGCCAAGAGCCCCTGGGGGTTGTCGCGGGTTAGAAACGATCCAGGAGAGATGGATTCATAGACGAAGATCCGGCTTACCAGTGCCGAACAGCTTCCCACACGACCGCCATCATCACGGGGGTGAGAATGGTATAGAAGACACTCTGCAGGATCAAGGGACTGTTCACCACATAGTCCCGATCCACATCGATGCTCATGAAACAACTAATCGCTCCGCAGCCGGCAAGCACGAGCATCCAGATCCATTTGGCTCGGCGACCCAAGAGTCTCCACCGTCGATCATGCGGTAAGTATCGTCGCCCGTGTTTGCGCAAATTGACCAAGGTGAAGAAAATGGAGATGGAGAACATCAGGGCGAAGGCCAGGCCTGCTGCTGCATGGGAACCCATATCCCGGACGGGCGCATAGCACGAGACTCCCTTGATGACCGTCCCGTTCTCCGTCTGCATATGGGGCTTGAACTGGTTGAATGCAAGATAGCAATCCGTGCCATTGGAGAGCGTCCCGTTGCTGTAGAGCTTGTAGTGGTAAAGATCGAGGGCGGTGCGATTGAAATGAACCTCGTTGATGAGTACATCGGTGGAGTTGGCGCCGGCCTCGAAAGGCACGACAGCGCGAACGTACAGTAGCGTCATGGCGTGGTCGGTTCAAGGTAGGATGGCCCCCAGGCGAGAAGGCGATCGGCTTGGAGACTTGCAAGTTCCCGAGCAGGGAGTGAGGCCGATGATCACCATCAGGATAGTTGAACAATCGGAGGGAACCGATGAGACCAGATGGAAGAGCGAGCTACAGCTGCTCGGGACGCGACGGAGCCATGACGGCGGGACATCAGCGACAAGGTCGCATCCAGGGACGAGTCGATGATGCGCCGAGGACCCAAGCAACCCAATCAGAGTCTGGACCCTGGCTTTTGGGTTCGGGTCATGATCCGTCGAGCGAGGATATGTAGTGCATCCATGGCCGGATTGGAGGGGTGATGAAGAGTGCAAAACTCAGTAGTATACTTAAAGAAGAGAGAATCAATACTTGATGGAAGGAAGGACAACGGGTGGAGGCGAAGGCACTGGCCGCGACTGGAGGAAATGAGGAAATGCGACCGGTCCCCGGGCTCCACCACGGGCGCATCAACCATACCCAAAGAGCTCCACCATGAATACTCACAGCTGCACCTCAAGATATCACACTCATAGATAGCATATCCAGGAATCAAATGCGAAGGAAGGAGAGGCCAGCCAAGCCTCAGGATAATCAGACGGGCTACTAACAACGACAACCACCATAAAAACCACAAAAAGCTCACAACTGTCAGGGGGCAGCCCGCTACGCATCGATTCTACTTTTTAAGGCATACTCCCCAACAGTGCTCACGAAAACCCCTCAGTCTAACTAACCAGTCCCCGGGATTTTCATACCAGTTCTTCATCCCGATGGGTGGAGGGCTACTCTGCCTTTTATCTGCTTGCGTCAAGCTAAGGTTCGCCCTCTCCACGGTTCGAACGCAGGCTGGCGGCACCACACCACGTCACCACCCCCGTTGCACCACCCGGCCTGCTGGTTACCGTGCCAAGACCTTTTTGGGATTATAGCCCAGCAACGACTAGCCGTTTTGATCAATATATTCACGAGATATCGCCGAACCCCAGACTCGGGAGGCTTGGCATGGTTTGCCAAGAACTTGCCCACCTCCCCTCGTCTTTCGCTTGTTGTATGCGTAGGTATACCGAGTAGTCGTCTATTGGGCGTAGTTGTCATCTTTGCTATCACCAAGTCGGTTCTATTCTATTCACAGCGGGAGAGATGATTCAGTAGTCTATTGTATGGGAATTAGCATGCTCGTGTCCAGTCGGTGTCTTCCATATTTACCCTCTAGCACATTCAGAATGGTACGCTACGGACATATCTTGTACTACCTGTACTACGACGGACGGAGGTAAGGTTTTAAAAAGATTCCTTACGAATTGCCTGATATTGAAAGAGTGACTATAGAAGATAATCGCTTAGAGTTACGGTCGCTGTGGCGGCAGACGCGCCCTACCCGGTCGGATATTGCACAGTTGAGAAGTCTTCCTGTTGCCTTGCCTTGGAGGCATCATAACCAACCAAGCTTGAAAAAGATGTGACGGAAGAAGTTTGTCCGGCTGTGTGGAGTTAATTGTACTAAAGATGTACTAAAGATTGACGAAGCATTGTCGGGTTGGAACAATATTACCCCCAAGCCAGCCAGCAAGCTGCATTGCATGCACGGTTGTTGGCATTGCGTTCCAGGCTAATTGCAAGCCCCACTCCAGCGGGCTGTCAGAGTGCTAGCCAAACCTGGGGATTGATTGCTTATAGTGCGGTGCTGCAGGAATGCCTCCGCATGACGAAGCTTGTTGCTCACGTGGTGTCCGTGCGCCATGCTTTGCTGCAGACTTGGTCCAGGAAAAGGGGCCCTCATTGAAGGGAGTGCTTCGCTTCCATTCTCTCTCAAGCTCTTCTGCCGCTCGCATTGCATGACATGATGGTTTCTCACAAGGGTTCGGCTGGACGGAAACGGTGCAGAGTAAATGACAGAGAGCAACGGGCAAGGACAAGATCGAGACGAGTTCATTCCACCAATTGGTAACTACATTGCATGAACGACCATTATGCCGTGACGAATACATCCAAGCGAGCTGCAAGCTGCCCTGCAAACCTCCTCATCTTGCACCGGATCACTCTAGCTGCAGAGCTGCCGAACGGCGGATCAAGCCACCAGCCCCTCAATCTTATTACTTTGGGTGGTGGAATCGTCATCAGTCCGAGCCGTCTCCGACCTCTTAGTACTGCTGAGCCAATCGCCAGCAATGCGCGTGCCGCAGGGGTCACGTATCTTCATCGCCATCCCAATCCTCCTCGAGACGAGCCCTGACCGCAACCCCGACGGCCAGCCATGATTTTCCCACCATTTGGCATGTATATCGTCAATTCTCCCAGCCTGGCAGGGATCCTGTCCTCGCGCAGGCAAATCATGCTGAAACTGCCGGTTCATGGGGTTTAATCTAAACAATAATCCCACCACGGAAATTCACGCCCCGAGTTTAGGAACTATATCCGTCGCTCCCCAGCAGTATTTAAGGCCAACACCCAAGCCTTTTGTCCAAGAAAAGCCAAGTCGACTAAGGACGGGCAATCGAAAGCTTGGTTTTTCTTGTTGTCACTCACGTTGTTTCTTGCGACCATGCTCGTCAACTCGGCCGTTTTCTTTTCGCTGGCCCTCGGGGCCATCGCCGTCAGCGCCAACCCGGCCCCTGAGCCCCCTGCGATCACCGCAGCGCCCAAGGTGGGCGATTTGGAGAAACGGGCGACCACCTGCACGTTCTCGGGCTCCAACGGTGCCTCCTCGGCGAGCAAGTCGAAGACCTCCTGCTCGACCATCATCCTCTCCAGCGTGGCCGTCCCATCCGGCACGACCCTGGACCTGACTGACCTGAACGAGGGAACCCACGTACGTATTCCGCTCCCTTTCCACACTTCCTCCGTACCCTAAATGGATGTCACGCCAGGTCATCTTCGAAGGCGAAACCACCTTCGGCTACGAAGAATGGGCCGGCCCGCTGGTCTCGGTCTCCGGCACGGACATCACCGTGACCGGGGCCAGCGGGGCGTACCTCAACGGCGACGGCAGCCGCTGGTGGGACGACGAGGGCTCGAACGGGGGCAAGACCAAGCCCAAGTTCTTCTATGCGCACGATCTGACCGACTCGGTCATCAGCGGCATCTACATCCAGAACTCCCCGGTGCAGGTGTTCAGCGTCGACAACTCCAACTACCTGACCCTGGAGGACATCACCATCGACAACACGGACGGTGACGATGACGGCGCCGCGAACACGGACGGGTTCGATATCGGTGACAGCACCTACATCACCATCACCGGCGCGAACGTGTACAACCAGGATGACTGCGTCGCGATCAACTCGGGCGAGGTACGTCCGAACGACCCCCAACTTCCCCCGTCTTTTCCAAGACAAGATCGAACAGCAAGCTAACCCACACGCGACAGAACATCTATTTCTCCGGCGGCGTCTGCTCCGGCGGCCACGGCTTGTCCATCGGCTCCGTCGGCGGCCGCAGCGACAACACCGTCAAGAACGTGACCTTCTACAACTCGGAGATCAAGAACTCGCAGAACGGTAGGCCGCTCCTTGCCCAAAAGAACAAGTCAAGTCCCGCATAAGCTAACAACCCCAGGCGTCCGCATCAAAACCATCTACGGCGACACCGGCTCCGTCTCCGAGGTGACCTACCAGGAGATCACGCTCTCCGAGATCACCGAGTACGGGATCATCGTGGAGCAGAACTACGACGACACCTCGGAGGCGGCCACCACCGGCGTTCCGATCACGGATTTCGTCCTCGATGGCGTGCAGGGCACCGTCGAGAGTACGGGCACTGATATCTATATTGTGTGCGGCTCGGGCAGTTGCTCCGACTGGACGTGGACGGATGTAAGTGTCTCCGGTGGGAAGACGAGTTCGTCGTGCACGAATGTGCCGAGTGGGATTAGTTGTTAGTTTTTGAGGGGGTGGAGAGGGTTGGGGGGTGGTGGTGGTTGGGGTGGATGGGATGGTGTATGTACTGTAGCAGAGTGGTATTTTTCGGGTGGGTGTTGAATTTCAGGTCGTGCGTTGAGGATTCTGCCTTCGGTGCGTATTGGAGAGTCTTCGTGGAAAAATATTGATGGGTGGCAATTGACGCAGTAGATGATGAGGAGACAGCATTGATCGGTGCGTAGAAGACTTTGGAGCGCAAGGGAAGGTGGTTTGCGAATCCATAATTTGACAACGACCCTTGGTCTGGTGAGCTGCGAGGGAGGATTTAGTCATGGGACATCCGTCGCTTTACGCATATTCTGCGAGCCGCTAGGGCCGGGGTCTCGGCCAAAACCATTCCAGCACATTTACACACATTGCGCTTACACTTCAAGCCCCGACGGCGCTACTCTTCCAGCCGAGCATACATCATCATCATCATCATCATCATATTCCACGGTCCTGTCAAACTTTTATCTAAGCCCAACCCCCAACCCCAACCCCAATCTACTGCAACCGCTGAATGACCTTGATCAGATCCGCCGACACGCCCATGGCAGTGACATCGCCACCGGCACCGGCACCCTGCACGATCAAGGGGTTAGCGCCGTACCGCTTGGTGTAGAAGCTGATGATGTTGTCGCTGCCCTTGAGGCCGGCGATGGCGCTGTCCTTGTCGAACTTCTCCAGGCCGACGCGGACCTTCTTGGCGCCGACATCGACACTCCCGACGAAGCGCACGACCTTGCCCTCCTTCTCGGCCCCCTCCTTGATGGCGGTCATCTGGCCATCGAACTCGGGCAACCGCCTCATGAACTCGGCAATGCCCTCCGCCGTCGACGGCACATCGGCCAGCTCCTTGGGGATGAGCGACTCGATAGGGAAGGAGTCGGGGCTCTGGACCTCCAGGCCGGCAATGCGGGCGAGGATGGTCAGCTTGCGCGCGACGTCCATGCCGTTCAAATCATCGCGGGGATCGGGCTCGGTGTAGCCGAGCTCCTTGGCCTGCGCGACGACCTCGCTCCACTTGGCGGAGCTGGCCGCCCCGACGGGCGCGAACGTGTTGAAGAGGAAGGACAGCGTGCCGGAGAAGACGCCCTCGATGCGGGTGACCTCGTCGCCGGTGGCGACCAGGTCGCGCAGCGTCGAGATCACGGGCAGGCCCGCGCCCACGGTGCTCTCGTGGTAGACGAGGGCGTTGCCCTCGGCCGCCGCGGCGAAGATCTCCTTCCACAGGCTCAGGTCCGACGAGAAGCCCTTCTTGTTCGGGGTCACGATCGAGATCCCCCGGCGCAGGAAGGTCGGGTACGACGACGCCAGCGCCGGGTCGCTCGTGTTGTCGACAAGAATCGACCGGCCCGGCGCCGAGGACAGGTATGCCGCGATCTCGTCGGGAGTCAGCGCCCCGGACTTGGTCAGCTGCGCCTCCGCCGAGGCGGTCTTCCAGTCCGCCGCGGGGATGGCCGGCGTGTAGGAGGGCGTCGGCGAGAGGAGCGTCTGCGTCGACCGCGCGAGGAGGATCAGTTGCGGGGCGTTGGGCAGGCGCGCCAGCTGGCTGAGAAAGGAGGTTCCCACGCCTCCGACGCCTGGTTGGAGATGGGCTGGTCAGTATGGGTGGGCACTTGGCTTGTGGTGAGGGGGAGGGGTGGCCGTGTTGGTGGGGGAGCAGCAGGGAACACAATGTGCAATTGTCGTTGTGACGGGTGGTCTGCTTTCCAGGCTACTTACCAATAACACCGAGATAGATAGGAGCAGGCATGATGAGATGGTCAATTGGTCTGTTTCTGGTTGATACGTTGTCCTGAAGCAGCAGGAAGAGGGGAAGAGGAGAAGACCGAAGCAGCTCAGCTTCAAAAGCCGCTGCGGGGCAGCGCTGACTCATCGTCCTATATCGGCGCACGCCTTGTGGCTTGGCAATTTGAATGGCGCAGTTGCATCCAGCAGTAACAGTGCTATATCAATGAGAAAACCTGTATAGCAATACTATGCGCGACCTTCACTCTTGGAATCACTTCGTATATTTTTATTCTGGATTAAGAATTTCGAAGTATGATGCAGACTTGTGCCGTCAGAGTCATTATCCTCATCAGAACAATATATTTCGAGCGCTCTTGACAGGGCGGATGTACTCAGCACCTCATCTGCATGGGATGACAAAGCCTTTGAGAGCAAGAAGCCCCAGCTCATCTTGTGCCCCAGGATCTCTTTGTGGTCGATACTATTCTGAGCGCATCTTGTTCGACCGCTTGGGGTGCCATTGTCATGACACAAACAACAAAGACACACATGATATACCATCGAACCAACGAGCAGGTTTATCTTTGATCCTATAACACCTGGAAAAAGCATTCTGTATATACAATCCTGAAGTATTGCATTGTATGATCATACCTTACAATGTCTACAGCCACAAAGCAATGTGTGAAGCTAGCGCTAAAGGACTCGAGCTGTACTTATCCTTCATAGTTGCCGGCAGTGACTACTAATACCTCTCGCAAAGCATTCACTGTGAACACCACTATCTGCATCTTTTACTTCCTATAGAGAAATTATACTTCGTGCAGAGATCCTATTCTGAAGATATTATACTCAAGCATGACCCAGGAATCCCGCAAGCCAAAGCAAAGTGCAGAAACTCCACCCACGAAGGTAAGCTCACGCCGCGCACTGCTCTACGCACAGGAACTCAACAATCCCTCGATAAACCCCCCACCATTATCCCTAACCATCACTCAGAAACGACGAACCTCCCCACGGCAAGAATACACAATCCCCCCATTAGAACTACCCCCGAGCAGCATCCCCTTTGTAACCCGACCCTGGTGCGCCATCAACGGCGGCAAAGGCACCCCCCTCCCTCGACAACCCCGAACCGAAGGCCAAAGTCTGCTGTGGACCGTCCCATTCGGCTACCGCCCCGAGGATGGAGCCTTTACCGTGACCGATGCGCTGCTCCAGACACATCTGACGAGACTGTACGCCCAGATCCAGCGGTTCCGGGAACGATACTCGTGCAGCCCGGCAGAGATCACGCAGTTAGCGCCCATGAAGAAGAAAGCCATCGTCCAGCATCTGGGGTCCTTCTGTCGGTGTACGGACTGGCCCTCCATCAACAAGATGCTCAGCGCTAGGTCCTACGAGCGGTTTCTGCACAAGTTGCTGGAGACGGTGCTGGTGAAGCAGTGCTTTGAGAAGGTCATCTCAAATCCGTTCTTCCATGTGACGCCGTCGGTGGCGGTCGGTGACGCTGGATGTTCGTCCTGGTCGTTTGGCGCGGAGCTTAGGGGGTTGTATGAGATGCTTTTGAGGGGTGAGTTTGTGCAGTGGTTTGTTTCGAGGTCCAAGGAGACGTATATTGAGGGCTTAGGCTGACGAACGGTTGGTGGTGATGGTAGTGAATCGAGCCAAGGCCCACGAATGGCGACAGACGCTGACACATCTCCTGCAGGCGGATTATCATGGAGGATCGGACGATTGGCGGGTGGCGTTCGCGGCTAGCGAGAGCTTAGAGACGGCCTGTCAGAGCTTTGCCCTGAGCATGCTGGAGGAGTGTGAGGCGTTCCGCGTGCTTCTGCGGGACCTCGGGGATAGCGAAGGCAGTGATGAGCGGTGCCGGGACCTGGTGGAGATCTTTCGACTTGCGGCGGAGCTGTCGGTGGGGTTTGCGGCAAGTAAGGACGGGTTCGTGTTCCATCTGGATGTTGAGCGTGTTCCGCATACAGTGGCGCTGATGCGTGAGAGGGCCCTGACCAAAAGTGGGGCTTGGAGGGGAGTTGACGCCTTCAAAGACCGGCGTCCGGTTCTCGTTCGGCATCCGCTCATCGAACGTTCAGTCTTGGTTGGGGGAGCTCAGGTGAGCGACCGGGGGAGGTGTAGAGAGGAATGGCGGAAGGCGAACGAACACAGCTTTGATTCAGAGGAGGAACTCGATCGAAGACTTGATTGGCATATGCCGATGTTCGGTCTGGGTGACTCGCACCTTACCCCAGTGTATCATGGCGATTACCTTTTCATGAAGGAATAGGTGCTGGACGAGCTCTTGATATATGATTAGCCTACAGTTTACATCCCGGTAGGGCTCCGTGCAGCCTTCTTCAGCGACGTCTTCGATTACCGTCAAGTGGCTTGTGTGTATAGTAGTCTATGAAATGTAATCCATCTCGGCGAAAGTCATAGTACAAACAGTGGATCTCGTGTCGTAAGACAGCTGTTCGGTTTCCTCGTCAGAGAAAAGGACTATAGGATCTAGTGCCTTCGCGAAACCCCGAAAGCCAACAGGTCCTATTAGTTGGAATGGAGCCAAGCCTGCAACCCGAGTCCCATACACAATGTCGTAGTGGTCTTACCCAATTGCCCCATCGAATGACGAAGCATGCTTTCTGAAGCATCGTCCCTATATCGATTGCGTGACAACAGATTTCATTGTCGAAGACGAACTGTCGAAGCCGGGGTTGCGCCAGAGGCGTGGTTTGGTGTGACCTCCAGTGAAAAGAGATATCAAGTTCTGTGACTCCTCATCACCTCATATCCATATCCTCATTCTCCTGTCCATTACCACTGCTATCCCCGCCTCGGGCACCTGCATCCTTCCCTCCCAACGTCGCCGCCCCGGGCTGTGCTTGTTGCTGCTGCTCACCGGCCGCAGCCGAAGCCGAAGGGAAACTCAAATACTTCCAATCCTCGATCTCCTCGATGATACACTTGAGCCGATCCCGGATACTCTCCACCGCATACGTCCCCAAGATCAGCCTCAAGGGCGGGTACGAGCAATGCCCAAGCTGCCAGACCAGATGTGCCGCCTTGACCGCACTCGCCGGCTGCTTATCGCCCAGCCACATGAGCATCCTCTTGGCATGCGCCGCCGGCGAGGTAGAGATATTATACGGCTCGCTGGGTGGCTTGACGAGGAAATGCCCATACAACGGCAGTGGGGACGCCAGATTATGCTCATTGGTACCCATCCCACCGCTGCCACCAAACAAACCCCGATGCATATGATCCGAAACCAAGTCCCCGGTGTCATCCCGGCGCATATGGCCCGGCTCGACCAGCGTGGTCTTGATATTGAAATGATCCACCTCGTACAGCATGCTCTCCATCAGCCCCTCGACGGCGTACTTGGAGGCGCAGTAGGGCCCCAGGCCGGGAACGCCCAGCGCGCCCGAGGTCGAGCTGAAGATGAGGTAGCGGCCGGCCCGCCGCTCGCGGAAGTGCGGCAGCGAGAGCTGGATGATGTTCAGGGTGCCGGTGAAGTTGGTCTCGAACTGGTCCCGGATGTCGTACTCGTCCTGGTCCTCGCAGGCGCCGATCACCCCGTAGCCGGCGCAGTTGGCGATGATGTCGATGCGGCCGAAGCGCGCGATCGTCCGCTGGATGACCTGCTTCACCGTCTCGCGGGCGCGCACGTCGCACAGCAGGCCCAGGCAGTTCTTGTGCTCGGCCTCGAGGTCGCGCATCGCCTCCGGGCTGTTCTCGAAGGTCCGGCCCACGGCGGCGACCAGATCATCGCGGCTCAGGGCCGTCTTCACGAGGGAGCGGCCCATGTGGCCCGTCGCGCCGAAGATGAGCCATACGAGCGGTCGCGGCGGGTTCTGGGGACCGGGCGGGTCGGTGGTCGAGGGGAGTTGGAGCTTCGGCTCGCGGGGGGCTGGGGTGGTGGCGGCGGAGGGGGAGATTGGGTTGGTAGAGGACTTCGGAGGGGAGGCGTAGAGATCCATCGAGGAGGCAGGAGGAGGTCGTCGCACTCCGCGTGTTGCCAGGGACGAGCGCCGTCATTCTGTCGCATTTTCCCCGGACGCATTCCCCGCAGCTGTCCGACCGGGCACGTGACACCTCTCGCTTATCGGTCACTGATAAAGGAAGTCCCTTGTGGTCTGGTTCAGCTGACTACGAGTACTGCTTAAAGTTATATGCTACAACATAGCAGGATATTTGACAAACTTTGAGGAGCATTGTTTACATCCCACTACACTATTAACGATGCAACAGAGTGATACGAAACTAGGTGTTATACTATTCTATGGAAAGCGGGATGACAAATAGGACAAATAGAAACATTAGTCTCATCAAAGGCAGTCAGGTGTGGAGGCCAGACTGCATTCGAGTATTTTATTGAATAAGGTCCTAATCCACTAAGGAGGAATAGTGCTTCGCAGGACCTATGAGTCAAGATCACTACCATAATTACCTTTCCGGCACGCCCTTATTCAGCCTGCTGTAGCCCTCCTTGATGCCTAATATCAAGCACATTTGTAGAATATAGACTCCAGTAAGTTTTACGTAGATTCTGTGACTGAGAGTCAAGTTGACACTACGTCACGGCCCGCGGCCCGCACGGCCTTTGGGCCGCCACGGGCCACGGCCGCCAGCGCATGCATGACTAACTAGCTTGGCCAGTATCTCGTGTATAAAAACGAGTGCTTCTCTGTCTTCTCGGGCATTTTTCTTTCTACACTGACATCGTCTTCTGGAAAGGCTGTGGTCTCTCGTTCGGGTACCGAGGTTAGTACCTGTGTATAAGGAAGTGGATACTGAGACTAGCACGACTCTACGAGGTTCGGAACGGGCATCAATACTGTACATACACCAACAGTATATCGCGCAATATGACTTTAGATTCTCGCCCAACTTCGATTCCATGTCGGGAGACGGGGCAGCGGCAGAGGGCTCGCAACCGAAAGCGATCGCGAGCCCTGAGTAAGGAATCTTGGGAGAAGGGGAGATGGAAGATGAACGCGAAGGTGAACGCGAAGGTGAACGCAAAGGTGAACGCAAAGGTGAACGCAAAGGTGAACGCAAAGATGAATGCAAAGGTGAACGCGGTGGGCAAGCGAGAGGGGGAGAAAGAAGCAGAGAAAAAGGCGGAGAAAGAGGAGATGAGAGAGGAGATGAGTACCGAAACAGTCAATGTGGAAGAAGACGAGGGTCGGCCTAGATGGGCTGATAGTCAGGACAGTTTTGTGCACGATGATTCTTGGTGCGGCTACAGTGAAAACCAAGCGGATCCCTCCAGGTATTCCCCGGGAGTTGATAACGGACTGTATGAGGGTTGATATGGGATTTGAAGGTATCGAGTCAATGGGCTTGATACTCCGTTGTCAGTGATGCTCACTTTGCACTGAGTGGTGAGCGAGGGGTTCTTTGAACGCGTTCAATTGTTGTTCGACGCGTCTGGGGAAGTGTCTCTCATTGGTTGGTCGCGAAGCGCACTTTGTCTGCTGCGGTGTCACAGATCATGGATTCAACATCATGGGTGCTTGCTGACCTTGCTGCTGCTGGTTTACGTTGATTTGGAGTTGTAACGTTTCAGTTTTGATATTTTGTTTCTTTGTGCTTTGACTTCTACGGGATTCTCTCGTTTTTTTTGTTTTCATGCTTCTGATTTATATACAAATGAGCAGAATGTCAAGACTAGCTTCGTGTTTGGCCACGAGCTGCATATCCCAGGCTATTACTCCGAGAGGCACTTATATCATATACAGTGTAGAGGACTTCAGCGCTAACGAGTGGTTCAGCCAGTACAAGCTGAAGACAGAGCGCCCAACTCTTACCGAGGACAGTACATAAGAGCATCAATCACTATCGCCGCGATCTCGGCTAGACCCGCTCGGAGACGGCCGACGTGGGGACCACCACCGCGCGGCCGCACGAGTATATCAGCATCTGATCTGGATCGGAACCCCGTCTTCTATTTATCTGTATGAGAACTCAATCCCCTCTACACCCACCTTATCCCAACCGTTTCCATCCACACACACCCACCATGTCCAGCTCCCTCCCCCCACTCGCAACCCTGACGTCAGAGCCCCAAGACCGTCAATTCCAAGTGCTGGACACCCTCTTCGAGCCGTCGCCCGAACTGCACACCCTCATGGCGCCCGTCCTCGCCCACCAGACCTTCGACAGCTACGCGAGGCTGATCGACGCCGTCGGCGGCCGCATGTCGGCCCTGTCCGCGGCCGACTCCTCCAAGGACCGCGAGATCCTGTACGGGATCCTGGGCTCGCATCCCCGGCTGGGACGGCCCAAGGCCGGCCCGACGGAGCATCTGAGCGAGCTCAGCAGGAAGGAGCAAGCGCAGCTGAACACGGGGGCGGAGGAGCAGGCGGAGCGACTGCGGGTCTTGAATGCCGAGTACGAGGAGAAGTTCCCGGGGTTGCGGTTTGTGTACGTTTATTTTTTTTTTCTGATGGGGTTAGGTTTCTTGGGGCTGAGGGGGGCTAACTGATCGATTTAGGACCTTTGTCAATGGGAGGGATAGGGATGTGATTATGGAGGAGATGCGGAAGAGGATTGATAGGGGGGATGCGGAGGTGGAGGTTGAGGAGACTATTCAGGTATGTTGGCGGGGATAATCTTGTGGTGGAGGGATGCTAATTGCATGCTTTAGGCTATGTGTGATATTGCGAAAGATCGCGCGCGGAAGTTGGAGTAGGGTTGACTTGTATGTTGAATATTGTTGAAAGTTTTTGAAATGCAACTCAGTATCAGGTCACCGATCATTTCTCAATTCGAGAAACGCCTATTACTTTTGCACTAGGATAATGCGACGACGTGACCAAGAATGTATTGGGTCGTTCAACGACTAACAACAGCAATGGGGATGAAAAGTTCTCTTTATATCTATATACACGCTGGTTCCCATGTCCCACCAAAAATGTGGACAATCTAGTCCGTCATTCTTAACTGTGGCATCTTATTTTCCGAACGCCTCCTTCTGCTCCGGCACCAAGGTGATCATCTCACCCTTCTCAACCGCCGACCGCAGGTTGTTCAACACCAAAAGCTCCATCTCCCGCTGCGTCTCGTACGTCATGGTACCAATGTGCGGCAGCAGCATCACCTTAGGGTTGCTGACCAAGCCCGGCTCAACCTCAGGCTCGTTCTCGTAGACATCCAGACCGGCAGACAGAACCTGTGATCATCAACATGCAATCCAACCTTCATTCTCGAGGGAGTATCTTACCTTGCCGGATTCGAGCGCAGCAACCAAGGCCTTCTCGTCAATCAACGCTCCACGGGCCGTGTTCACGATCACAATCCCGTCCTTCATCTTCTGGAACTCCTTCTCACCGATAATGTGACGGGTCGACGCATTGAGCGCCAGGTTCAGACTCAAAACATCGGAGGTGGCCAGCAACTCATCGAAGGAGACATACGTCGCGTCTCCCTCGAGCTCCGGAGACAGCCGTGACCGGTTGTGGTATTGGATCTTCATGCCAAAGGCTCTTGCACGGTGGGCCATTTCCTATCCGCCCAGGTCAGCAATCTTCACTCGTCTCGTCTTCCCGGTAATAACAGCAACTCACGCGACCGATGCCTCCCATGCCCAGAATCCCCAGAACCTTACCCTGGGGATCACGGCCAAGTCCTGTTTGTCCTAGGAATTTACCTACTCGAATTAATATCTGCATCAACCTTCACACCCCTCGAGTGCGGAATGACCTACCCTCGCGCAGCGAAGAAATCGGAATATAAGCCTGGCGCAGCGCGCCGATCATCAAGAAGATCCCCACATCCGCTGTGGCGTTGTTGACCGCGACGGGGGTGCTCGAGACGGCGATTCCTAAGCCCCGGTCTTCAGCAATTGATGCCTACCAGCAAGCATGGGAAAATACCTTTCTCTGTGCATCCCTTGACATCGATGTTATCGTAGCCTGCCCCGTTGTGGCAGATGTATTTGAGGGACTTGGGAAGGACGGAGAGCAACTCTGCGTTGAAGGGGCCGGTGAACTACCCAAGCATCAAACGTTGGTATGTTTCATGGAAAGATTGGGGGGGGGGAGGGGGGGAGATCGTACCTTTGTGGAGGTATTCGAGCGGTAGATCGCGACCACGTCGTCGTATTGGCCCTCCTTGCAATTGCGGATGAAGTCGTCGCGGGTGCCCTCGGGGAATTCCTAGATCGAACGCATTAAATCCGTGGTCGCCTTGGTGGTTGCATGCGCTCGTTCTCCTCACCTTGAGGGTAAGAATGGAGGACAAATCTTCCCATTCCTTGCGGGAATGGGTGATTGCACCGATCAACAATGCGGCGGGCATGATGTCAGAGTTGGAGGTGTGAAAGAGGGGTGTGCGCGGGGTAATTCAATCTTGGTGGGAGAAATTGCGAGATGCGATTGAGGATGAAGAGAAGAGAAGAAGGAAGGAAGGAGAGGAGGAGAAATGCAAGATTAGAAAGTTAACTTAACTACTGAACTCAAGAGCCGCATGTGATTATTCATTATCTGTCTCTCAATGACCCCATCGCAGCTTTGCCTATTTCCTTCCTATTCAATCAAGTTCCAGCGACTGGCTGTTTTGGTTGTGTCTTGCTCCAGCGATCGCGTGGGGGTTGTGTTGCGTATTACCTGCGGGTTACATTACTGGGACAGAACTGTATTATACTGGGGACAAAGGCAGTCCTTTGTCCGACAAGATACTTCAAATGGTTTTCCCAGTTGAAACTCTGAGTAAATATAGCTGTAGCTAGAGTTTAATGTGCCTGTCTAGCTCTCTTTCATCTGTTCCACCTGTTCATGCTAGACTGCTGTGTATTTTGCCAGTGTGTCAAGAAGATACTGATACTGTACTATACATCCTCTATGCGCGGATAATACGTCGGCTATTGAAGAGACGGGATCAAAACCCGACGCGGAGAAAAGTCCGGGCTGACCCCACGCCGGGTACCGCTTCAGTTCCCAATCCCCTCATCTCTCCACCTGAGTCAAATTAAAGCATGAGTGCTCCTCCCCTCCTCCCATTCCAGTCTAGAGACACTCTCACGTTCCTCACACAAGTCTCTGACTGAGCTCACCATGGCTACCCCTACAACCACCACAGCGCTCGTCCTCCACGGCGCCAAAGACCTTCGTCTAGTAAGTGCTACCAACTACATCCAACCCCGCATTTCCCATCACAACAACACCCACCACCCAGTTGAACCGCAGCTGACCACCACCGCAGGAATCCCGACCCCTGTCTCCGCCCCAAGGCAACGAAGTCCAGGTCGCCGTGCGCGCCACCGGCCTCTGCGGCTCCGACCTCCACTACTACACCCACGGGCGCAATGGCGACTTCGTCGTGCGGGCGCCCATGTGCCTGGGCCACGAGTCCTCGGGCGTGGTGACGGCGATCGGGCCCGAGGTGACCAGCCACCAGGTGGGCGACCGCGTCGCGATGGAGGTCGGCCTGCCGTGCCGCCAATGCGCGCTCTGCCGCCAGGGCCGCTACAACATCTGCCTCAACATGCAGTTCCGCAGCAGCGCCAAGGTCTTCCCGCACCTAGACGGCACGCTGATGGAGCTGACCAACCACCCGGCGGACATGTGCCACAAGCTGCCGGAGAGCGTCTCGTACGCCGGGGGCGCGCTGGTCGAGCCCCTGGCCGTGTGCCTGCACGCGATCCGGCGGTCGCGGCCCCCGACGCGGGACGAGGTCGCGCTCGCGCAGTCGGTCGGCGAGGAAACCCCGGCGCTGATCTTCGGCGCGGGGGCCATCGGCCTCCTGCTGGCCGCCGCGCTGGCCGTCTCCGAGAACTTCTCCTCCATCCTGGTCGCCGATATTGATGCCTCGCGCCTGGCCATCGCCGAGTCGCTGGGCCTGGGGCTGAAGACCGCCCTGATCCCCAAGGCCGATCCCGCCAGCTCGCCGCCGCCGCCCCCCAAGGACGCGCCGCACGCCGAGCAGACGACGTATGCCCTGCAGAACGCGCAGCGGGTGGCCGCGGCGCTGAAGGAGGCGGGCGGTGCGACGTCGGGCTTCGCCCGCGTGTATGACTGCACGGGCGTGCCGGCCTGCGTGCAGGCCGGCATCTATGCTGCGGCTTCCGGTGCGGTGCTGGTGCAGATCGGGATGGGGAACCCCATCCAGACCCTGCCGGTGGGCGCGGCCGCCCTGCGCGAGGTCGATATCATCGGGGTCTTCCGGTATGACGGCTATGCGTACCCCGCTGCTATCGCGCTGATGGCTAGCGGGAAGTTTGACACCGTGGAGCAGCAGGTTGTGACGCACCGGGTCAAGCTTGCGGATGGGGATCGAGCCTTCTCGCTGGCGGGTAAGGGTGTCGATGAAGAGGGTAAGCCTGTCGTTAAGGTCGTTATCGAGAGCTGAGCGGGCATGTTTCTTTCCTGTTTGATTTGTTGTATGTTCTCTTATGATTATACCCGGGAGATGGTGGGGCATGAAAAATTTATGATGCGGCGAGCGATTATGGTGTTACGATGCATGGTGGTGTAGATGTTTGCATGGAGATAGAGATTATCATAGCTGTCAATCAGTTTGAGCCTACCCAGGTGAAGATAGAATGAACCAGAGTGATTTGATATTTTCGATCGACTCAAGATGTCGTGGATTTGTATTACTGCCCAGATGCTTAGATCGCTAAGGCTGAATACCATCAAAGCACAACGAAGTGGAGAAGAAAAGGCAAGTGACACAGCCGTGACCGTGTTGAGGCCTTGTTTTGCTGCCTGAGGCGGGGATGACAGGCAGCAGATCGTCAAGTCCTTGACTATACGCGGCTGGGTTTCCATAGGGAGATCTGGGTTCAAATCCTATTCCCGGCAGTCTTTTCCCTCCCTTTTTGAGGGATTTATGTCATTGATGTGCCATGGAAAGGTGGGATGCAAAATGCGTTGGCGTGACGAATGGACTGCCTCAAATCACAAGCCGACATAGGCTGTGCACAGTCGTGTGACGTTGCGAGGCTAGTAATCGCCATCGAGGATCTCCCCAGAACGACACACTTCGAGTAAGTTGTCTCGTGCTCTCTTCACCACTTGCCAGTGGTAACAGTAGTACCAGATTTCCGTCTTCCACCATCTGAGTTGCCAAGCCCTTACGTTCTACCTGTCGCAGCAGTTGAGTGGTCATCATATGCCCTGGTCACCAGTCCGCAGCGCTGGTCACCCAAGAGCACTCGCGAAGGCCCCTGAGAATGCTCTCGCATCTAGCCCTGGGCATATCCCCTCTACTACACTCGTACCGCCCTCGTCGATACAGCACTGCCAGAGATCTGCGTCGACCGACCGAGGATCCCGCTATCAGTTCAACCTCAATGTAAGCCCGATCAGTGTAGCATACGCCCCGATACTCAAGGCCGTGAGGATAAGTACCGCATTCCCGCTGGTTCGAAACTTGTGCCGGTTGATCCCATCCTCCCCGAGCTCCGAAAAGAACTGCTTGTTGCCCTGCTGGCGGCGGTAGAGGCCGATCATGAGCACGCCGGTGCCGTAGATGGCGAACAACGCGCCCGTGCTGTAAAACTCGCTGGTGAAGATCTTCAGGACGACGAGGGCGAAGGAGAACTGCGAGAGGGCGGTGCGGACGTAGGCGCCTTCGAAGGTGCGCTGGGCGGCGCGGACTTCCACGATCTCGTCGGAGGTGAGTGCTACCGTGCGGGCACGGTGCATTCGCAGGCGGTAGCGATCTGCGGCGCGACGCTGTGAGTAGTCCTTGGAATCAGCATGCGACCAGCAACTTGTCATCGAGGACGAGGATTGAGAGGCCCGGGTTAGTTCTTTGACGCACCTCAAACATTGCGACGCGTCATACAGGTGGTGTCTGATGTGGTTCGTCGATGGAGCAGGGTGAGGCACGGATAAGAGTGATTTGTGCCAGCAACAGCTTCCCGACGTCAGAGTCGTCTCTTGTTGTTGGCAGACCGACTTTTTCAGGGGGATTTTGAACGCATTCTCTTTTCAACTGGAAAGAGTGTCAGCTGGTTGACCGCCGAGTTTCTTTTTCTCTTGTTGCCGCTCACGTGGACCTGCTGCAGCTGGAAGTGGCTTAGTTGGGAAGACGCGATATTGCATCAGACCATCTTCAACGACACGCTGCGAAATTAAGCAGTGTTGACAGTGTTGAAGATGTTTGGCGAGTCTCGGGATGCCACACAGTTTTTGCAGAACATAGCTCAAGCTGATATAGAGATATTTGACTAGTTACATCGGTAAGTAGCCCTGTTGGAGTTGTGTAAGTCAGAAGAAGGACTGCACTGCAGTAACAAAGTGAACCTTGAACGGAGCGGGAAGCGATGATGTCAGCCTACTGGGTTTCTCCACCAATAACGATTCTCCCGTCTCTAATCCTCAACGCCAGAACCCGTCGGCTATCGAGATTACCCAACTCGGTCGGAGAGCCACCGCCTCCCCCATCTTTTGAAACCTTAGAACGCTTATCAGCCCGCTGCTATCGGTCTTCAATGAGCCGATCAACCCGTACTTCTTCCTGCTCGGTTACTAAAATGGGGGTCTGGACATTGCATTCATCCATTCATCCATTGCTTGGCCTGCAACTGCATGTCGGTCCGACTCTCACTCCTTGGCTACGCTGCCTTTTCTCCTCACTTCTCCTCCTTTTCTGCTTCTCCCTCTCTTTCCTTCTCCGCATTCTGCTCATTTCATTGTCTCTTATTCTCAATCCGATAGCTGAGCTCTGCGATCCGTCACGATGAGCAAGGTATTCGATGCGGCGGAAGGTATGTTGGATAGCGACTAGCAACTCACCACGATACACTCAATCGTGCTTCACATGAGCAACAGTTCAATGAGGGCTAACGTCCCTTTAGTCGCAAAACACAACACCGCAGAGAGCTGCTGGGTGATCCTCTACGGAAAGGTTTACGATGTATGAGCAGCCCCAATTGTCCTAGTCAAGGCTCATGATTCAAAAAATTGACTTTATTTGCGAAAGGTCACCAACTTTCTATCTGATCACCCTGGCGGTGCCAAGATCATCCTCAAGCTCGCAGGCAAAGACGCCACCGAAGAATACGACCCAATCCATCCTCCAGGGCTTCTGGAGGAGAACCTCAAGCCCGAAAACTTCCTGGGGACTATCAACGCAGACACCCTACCCAAAGTACAAGCAGAGCCGGCACCAGCAGCCGCAGAGACAGAAGGGCCGCCACCAATGGAGTCCCTTCTGAACATGGACGATTTCGAACAAGTCGCCACCAAAAACATCAGCAAAAAGGCCTGGGCCTATTACTATTCCGCCTCAGATGACAAAGTCACCAAACACTTTAACACAGAAGTCTACCGGTCAATCCTTCTGCGCCCCCGCGTATTTGTGGACTGCACGAAGTGTGACCTGGATACGAAGCTACTGGGCCACAACCTGGGGATGCCGATCTATGTCTCCCCCGCCGCCATGGCGCGCTTGGGCCATCCCGCTGGCGAGGCAGGTATTGCGGAAGCGTGCCGCAGCTTTGGTGCGATGCAGATCGTCTCCAACAATGCATCGATGACCCCAGAGCAGATTGTGCAAGACGCCGCTCCGGACCAGGTGTTCGGATGGCAGCTATATGTGCAGGTGGATCGCAAAAAGAGCGAGGCGATGCTGGCGCGCATCAAGAAGCTCAAGGCCTTCAAATTCATCGTTCTCACCCTGGATGCTCCGGTGCCCGGGAAGCGTGAAGACGACGAACGCGGGAATGCTGTCGGGGCGTCGGCACCGGTTGCCAGCGCCGCGATGGCCGCCGACAAGAAGTCCTCGGGTGACTCGGCCCAATTAGGCGGCGTGGGCCGACAGCTCTTCGCTGGTACCGATCCTTCGTTGACGTGGAAGGAGACTCTGCCGTGGTTGGCCACGCAGACCGATTTGCCCATCATTCTCAAGGGTCTACAGACGCACGAGGACGCTTACATTGCCTCCCTTCACACCCCACAAGTGAAGGGTATCATTCTGTCGAACCACGGCGGTCGCGCGCTGGATACTGCACCTCCGGCGGTGCACACATTATTGGAGATCCGCAAATACTGCCCTGAAGTGTTTGATAGGCTGGAAGTCTGGGTTGACGGCGGTATCCGCCGTGGCACAGATGTTGTCAAGGCTCTGTGTTTGGGTGCAAGAGGAGTTGGAGTTGGCCGGCCGGCACTCTGGGGTCTGGGTGCCGGTGGTGTTGAGGGTGTGAAGCGTACTTTGCAAAGTAAGACTCTCATTGATGCTTGGCTACATTGGTACTAATCATCGATTCTAGTTCTATCCGACGAGACCAAGACTTGCATGCGCTTGCTCGGTGTCGAAAGGGTCGAGGACCTGGGCCCTCAGCATGTAAGTCCTTCTGCTTTCCCTTTCGCCGCAACTTTCTAACTCATAATTCAAAAACAGATCAACACCCGCATTGTTGAGCAACAAATCTATGATGGTCCCTCAGGGCTCGACAGTGTACGAAATGTGTTCCGTGCCAAGTTGTAGACATATCATATAATCCAGCATAAACTTTCAACTTCGAATTTGTATAAGCAACTTCGTAATTGCCCACCATGACCCATTTGAGCCATTGATCAGTGTGCAGAGCCGTCCAGAGTCTAGAAATCAGATAGGCTAATGATAATCGCCGATCTGTGTGCTTTTGTTCTGTCTATCCTGAAACATTCCAGTTACAAAGCATATTGTGATATCCCCTGTTATGTTGTTCCAGTTTGGCCTATGTGATCAATTGTACTAAACACTGGCATTGTTATATGCACAATGACATACACAGAGGCTTTGTCTATGCGCAAATTTTGTGGTTGTGCTGGCTGGATTAGCAGAGCCGGCGTGACTCCGCTTCCTTTGTCCACGCGAGGGCAAAGAGACCTTCCTTCCTTTTGCACCAACCTCCGACTCCTCCCCATCGGACAACAACTCTCCGTCTTCCAAGTGGGATCTCACGTTCTTGCATTGTTTTAGAGGTCAAATTATCATCAACTCGGCAATCTCTCAACCTCCCGGTTAACTGCCCCTGCAGACACCGCCTGTCTTGCTGCAGAGTCCGAGTCTTACTTCATTATCTGTAGTACTGAGGATGCTGTTCCCCAACACCTCTCGACTCTGAAAGTTATATCATCGTCTAAACTCTCAAGCAACTCAGCAACAGACTACGCTCCACTCCTTTCAAAAGTCTACAGGTGCAAGGAACAATAACAATGTCTTCGAAGAGCCAACTCTGGCCGGTGTCGTTGCAGACGCTCGTTTGCCATTGTCGTACAAGTAGGCTTTGTTTTTCTTTGTTTGAACTCACAATGTGAGTCACCGTTCAGCCCAAGATTCTTTGTCTCTTTTCCTTCCGCCTTCCACAAGGCCATTATCCTGATCACCTTTTCATAGCGGGAAGTCTCAACTCATTTAAGGTGATCAGTCCCCAGATAGCAGACATATTCCTCATAATTTCTGCATTGACAGAGAAACCCCGGCAGTTACTACCACCCTGACAAAGACGATATCAAGCACTACTGCCAAACTCCCATAAACGACAACACCCATGTCGGAAGCGAAGAAAAGATCCTCGAGCCAAGCAGGGCTCAGCGATGAGGACTACGAGGACAGCGACTTCACTGTCCACAATGACAGCGACAGTCACTCAGACCCGGACAGCGAGGACCAAAATGATGAAGTGGAGACTCGGCTGGTCACCGCCCTGCGCGTGGTCAGCGGCAACCGCCAGAAGACGGCCTCCTTGACGCCGCCGTCGGAAGTCGATGATGCAGGCATCACCGACGGACGACCGGGCCGGGAGGCGGACCGTGACTCCGCGGGTGAGGCGGATGATGAGAGAGAGTCCTCGCCATCATCAGAAAATGGCGACGAGAGCGACGATGACAAGGAGAGTCGGCGCCCGGTGGAGCCGGATGACGAGTACGAGGAGCACCAAGATGGTGAAGATGAAGGCGAGCATCCCATGAACAGAAACGCAGCCTATGCGGTGGAAGGTAGCGGAAAAGATTACGTCCCAAAAAGAAAGATCAAAAGACGCAAGAAGTATGAAGCAGAGGCCGATCATTCTGAGGCGATCCGCCAGAAGTACATCGAGATGCGGAAAACCCGCACCCCGATCGCTTGTGACCGTTGCAAGGTGGGTTCACTCCGTTGGTGTTATTTATTTCACTCTACTATAAGATAGAGTGATTGAGTAGGCTTGGCTGACCGTTGTTTTTTCTTTTCGTGGGAGCAGAACTTGAGGAAAGAGTGCACAATCGATGAGGAAGGCTGCATCCAATGTCAGACCATCAAGATGCCGTGTATGCACACTGACCCAATCACCTTGATAACGGAACGACGGGGGGCATCCAAGAAAAAGGATAGAACGATCCACGACCTGAAGGCTTGTATCCTGAAGCTGCAAAGACAGGTCGCGGTTCAGCTGCACCCATATGGCCCCGTAAGTGTCTTATTCCTCACTCGATCAAGGAACCAAAGTCTAACATCAACATGTTTCCGCCGCTAAAGCCCGTGGGTCAATATCACTTTCCACAGCATAGGCCGAACGCTTCTCCCAACCCGCGTTCTCTCAGTCCACAGGGCAATTCGGCACGATGGGGTCATGCCAGTAGCGGCAGCAGCGCAGAGAAGGGCTTGGCGTATGCCAACAGCAACGGTTTTGCTTCCTCGAACAATCACAATAACATAGCCCCGTCGAGGAAACCGGGAAAGCGAAACGGGGATCACCCCCCAGTCACCAAGCCTCGTCCACATGACAGTGGTAGCTCGGGCAGCTCTGGGGGTAAATCCGGGTACCTGGCCGAGCTGGACAAGAACATGGGTCCCGGTGGACGGGCCAAAATCAACAGCAACATGGAGAAATTTCTCGAGCACGACCCGGATTATCAGAAGAAGGCTTACTTCCATTCGAGTTCTCCTCGACCGCGCCAGATGTCTGGTCCCGGCTACGGTTCTCTCTACCAGGATTACCACGAGTTCACCAACAACGCACACTATCCTCCGCCACCCCCCCGGCCGATGAGCACCAGTGCACACCGCATGTATGACCCTCCCTATATGGGTGACCCACGATATGGCCACCCTCAGCCAGGCTATGTCAATCATGCCCCCCGATATCCTACGCCGCCGCCGCCGCACTTCCGCCCGTACCCTGAACGCGCCAACCCAGAGTATGAGCACATGGACCCTCGTCATCACTACGATGGTGGCCTGCGTTCGACTCCGGAGGCGGACAAGGATCCCTATTACGGCTTACCCGACGCCGGGCCGAGCGATTTCGGTGACGATGAATTGATACAGGCGTATAGGACTTTCTATCCGGAGGGTGAGTCGACTTCTGCGGGAGCGGCCGAGCAAGCCCGGGCAAGCCGAACTCGGCCCAAATTTATACCTCGGGGGATGCCGCCGGGGAATCCGCCTCCCAGGCCAAGAAAGAAGTAAACAGAAGTTGGTTAATGCTTATGATGTTATCTAGATGTTTAGCTCTCGGATCTGGTACGCTGCGCTAGGGTTTCATCGTGTTTTTGGATTTATATACACTGAGCAGATACAATATCTTATTGATGCGTTAATGATTACTGCGTTTAATGTACCTGTACTTTTCCACCTCCAAGCTGCTAGACTACAGTTGCATCGGGGACGAATCCCAGGCACCAGAAACTGCTGTAAAGTCGGGAATATATGGTGTTGTATATTTAACATACGAAGGTATATGCAATCCAGCGAATTCACCCATCAGTGGCCTCACAATCACCAGAATCACGCCGAGCCAAAGACAGACTTGCTCAGCTCATCCATGACCTTCAACCACGTGTTCACCCAAGTAGTGAACTTGTCCCCCTTCTCCTCACCCGTCGTTCCCTGCTGCCAAGGCAACTTGACCAGCTCCAAAGCCGCGACAGCCCTATCCTTAGTCTGCCCCAGAAACCGGCCCGACTTGTCCGGGTTCGCCTCGTACAAAGCCCCGGCAACCTCATCCACGAGCTCCGGAATCAAGCGGAGATTCTCCGTCAACGCCTCCAACTTGCCCACCTCCGCCACCGCATCCGCCGTCTTCTTGAGCCGGTGCGTCACGATCGCCGGATACACCTGCGCGATGGGTTTCAACACGCGCAGCGTCGACTTCTTCTGCGCATGCAATGCCTTCGACTCTTCCTCGTCCTCATCCTCCCCCTTTTGATCTTCAGCATCATCAGCATCATCATCACCGTCATCATCACTCAACAACTCGTCGAAAAACTCATCCCCCTCCTCGTCGGGATCCCACTCCTCGATCTCCCCGACAGCATCCCGCACCAGATCCCGCCACTGCTCCACCCGCCGCACCACGAAGCCCACCACCCCCTTGGCCGCCAGGTCCACCAGCGCGTCGCACGACTCCCACGCCCGCGCCGCCGCCAGCGTCACGGCGTCTTTGGCGGGTTGCGCCAGCTCTTCCCCCTTCTTTTTTGAGGTATCGCTCCTGCTCGCGATCCTCTGTACCTCATTGAGTAGCACGGATAGCTCCGTCAGCGCGAGTCGGGTGAGCGCGTGCGCCTCGGTCTGGAAGGCTTGCGTGTGGTCCGTGGCGGTGATGAGGAGGGCGGCGGTCACGAGCGAAGGGAGGACGGATTCGTTGAGCGCGGTTAGGATTGGGATGGCGGCCGTCGGGGTGAAGGGGGCCGTGATGGAGACGAGCGAGAGTTTGGTGATTTGCGATTTGAGGGACAGGGCGGAGGCGGAGAGGAGGGGGAGGGCGTCTTTGGTGGTTATTGTTTCGGTTGTTGTGGTGGTTGGGGAGGTGGAGGATGCTTTGGAGGTCGTGAGGGCGGTTTGGAATTGGTCGAGGAGGGTTAGGGTGGTTGTTAGGGTGAGGTGGAGCTTTTGCGCCATTGTTGTTGGTGTTGTGCTGTTGCTGTGCTTGATACTGTGGGTTTTGGGCGGTTGGTTGGTGGGTAGGGAGGGCGGTGGATGGGGCGTTTTAGTAGGAAATGGAGTTTGGTGTAGAATTCTCCGCGTCCTCGGCTCGGTGGGATATTGTAGAGAGTGAGAGGGGACCACGAGGAAGTTGTAGCGATGGTTCAGGTTCCAAAGCTGTCTGGGCTAGTCGTATATGAGGCTGAAGGCGTGGAGGGGAAAGTTTTGCGGTGGTGGGGTGAAAGTCCGCGGAGGATCACGTGAGGGGCTTTCCCGCCCATTGACACCTGAGGCAGGATACTCGGAAGTATTGTCGGCTGGAAGCGAGCGAGCGGCCCCGGTGGTTGTTAATACTACAGGTATATTATGTATAAATTTGCCGTTTCTGCTGGACCTGCGTCTCCTGGCACTGGAATTTGACTGCATGAAACGTGTAGCAGAACAACCTAGCAGTCGCAATTATTCAAATCTTTCGTTGTTTGCTGCATCGAATCAATTGAGCCAATTCTCAACTTCTACTACGGAGATATCCACCCTGTGGCAGCGCGTGGACCAAGCTCAGCCTGCCTGAAAAGCAAGATACCACCTCCGCACCACCGTGCCAATCTCATACTCGAATCCTGGTATTCAATACGTTATCTCCCAACTGTGTCTATTCAATAGTTTCATCTAGTCTCTCGATCTTTCCATTCTGCAACACCCAGCCCACGTCCCGGATGAGATAGGTCCTGGGCAACTCGCGCCCTGTGGTGCTCTCCCAAGTAGTAGCACCAGTTGTTCCCCGTATGATTCGACTGCGCCTCGAGGGCCTTTTCCACCTGAGAGGTCAGCCCCCCATACTGCAGGTATTCCCCACCGTGCTGCTGGTAGGCATATTTCTACGACGATTTCACAAATCTGATCAGTTTCAGGATGGACTCGCGCCCGTTGCCAGTCACCCGATAGGTATTGCCTCCTTTGGCCTCCACCTCGAGCGTCTCGGCGGCGTGTTGCTGGTCGTAGTTCCACGCCTGGTCCCGGGCCTTCTTCACGCCGGAGTCGTAGTAGCACTCTTGATCAAGGCAGACACTGTAAAGTATCTGAGGCGGTGCCCACAGCCCCATGTACTGGTAGGCAGCAGTACGAGAGGAAGGGTCCTTATATATCTCGAAGTGTTGGATATATCTAGCATATTTGCGACAGTGTGGCTGGTGGCGATCGCTAGGCTGTTGAGCATGATAGGATCACCGCCTCTTAAGGCCGAGGGAGGGAACAGAACCTAGGAACAAAAATAATGTGTTATTGAGCTCTCGGTTGGAGCATGATCCTCGTAGAGCTGGTACGCTTACTACTATATGGAATATCTTTCAACATCATTACATGATAGTGGAGTATTGAATCGATGAGTACACTCATAGACCGATCGACCTTGAAGCGCTTCAATAAACTGAAATCTCGGCAAACCGTTTTCAGTCTGAGGAAGAGGGTGTTGATAAGAGAAAAAGTTAACGCTGCGACAAGGAACGAGTTAGTGTGAATGAGCTTCAGTTCAGAAATGGTTAATGTGAGGGTGGATAAGGAATCGTAAGATGCAAGTACGTATGTCATCATGCCAGCAGGCAAATATGGCATAGTCAAATCAAGCAATGGCTAAGTTGAAATAAGGAAGGATTATGCCAATTACCGGCTTGGCCCCGACTTAGCGTGAGATAAGGGCATTAGTCGAGAGTGTTTCTCCCCCCCACTCCAGCCTGTCAACCACCAACCTTTTCGCCCCCTCTCACATTTCATGCCACTCCAGCCCAAGAAACCCTGAGAGCTAGAATGTCCCCTCCCGAGACAAACGAACCAGCAATACCCCATCAGTCTCAAGAGACTGAGGTAGGGGTTACGAACGAGCTGGTCAAGCTCCCCAAACTGCTTTTGGTCGCGATCGTCCTGTGCTTGGCCACTGTGTGCGTCGCAGTAGACAACACCATACTGTCCACTGCGGTCCCTCAAATCACCGACGCTTTCGACAGTATTGACGATGTGGGCTGGTATGCAGCGTACGTTCTGCCAACTCTTGCATCACTAACCCAGCGGGATCGACTCGAATAACGAGGAAGATTGTAATAGAATATACCCCTTAACCTCGTGTGCATTCCAGCCGTTCTTCGGCAAGGTCTATTCGCTTTTTTCCAACAAAGTGGTCTTTCTGGCCGCACTACTGGTCTTCGAGGTCGGGAGTGCTATTTGTGCTACAGCACCGAGCTCCAATGTCTTTATCCTTGGACGAGCCCTGGCAGGGCTGGGGTCCGCTGGGATCTCTGCCGGCACCACCCTGATTCTGGCCGAGTGCGTCCCGCTGCCGCGGCGACCGACATGGAATAGCATCATCGGCAGTACCTTTGCCCTCGGCAGTGTCGCTGGACCTCTGCTGGTATTGCCCATGTGCCACCAGACCTTGGTAACTGTTACAGCACACTGATACCGCAAGCAGGGCGGAGCCTTCACCGAGAAAACAACCTGGCGTTGGTGTTTCTACATCAATCTGCCCATCGGGGGCGTGGTCATGCTCTTTGTGACCTTCTTCTACCGGAGCAATTCCAGTGTCACGCGAGCCTCGACTGGACTATACAGCCAGATTGTCCGATTCGACGTCGGCGGCACCACCACTTTAATTTTGGCCACAATTTGCCTCCTCCTCGCACTCTCCTGGGGCGGAACCAAGTATGCCTGGGACGACACCTATATCATTGTTCTGCTAACAGTCTCCGGGATCCTCTTCTGCGTGTTCGCCGGCATTGAGCGATGGATGCAAGATAGCGCTGTTATCCCTTTACGATTGCTACACAGGCGAAGCATGGGTGCTGCGATCCTGTTTAGTCTCTGTCTTGGTGGCGTGTTCTTTGTAGGTGCTCGATACGCAACCCTAAGATCCTCCTGGCTGACTAAGATCTCACTACCGTTCCAGGTCAACGTTTATTACATACGTGAGTCACAAAACTCGCTCAAGTGCTCCACTACTATCACTAATCCAAGCCTCCAGCACTCTGGTTCCAACTGGTCGACGGAACCTCAGTCGTCGAGTCGGCCATCATGTTCATCCCGTTCATGTGCAGTGTCGTCGGCGGGTTTGTATGTGCCGGCTTCGGGACCGCCGCCACAGGATACTACACGCCGTTTGTCTACGGGGGCTCGATCCTCATGTCGGTTGGGACGGGTCTGATCGCGACGGTGCGGCCGCACCAGACCCCGCGCGCCCGCTGGATCGGGTATCAGATCCTGTGCGGCGCCGGCATCGGTCTGGGCGAAGAGCAAGGCCTCTACATGGTGCAGACCACTCTTCCCAAAGAGGATGTCGCCACGGGTCTCGGGATCGTCCTCTTCGCGCAAACGTTTGGGGGTGCCGTCTTCGTGTCCGTGGCGCAGGCGGTGTTCCTGGAACATATCACCGCAGCGCTGCGGACGCTTGCGCCCGATGTGGACCCTTACTCGGTGCTGGGGGGCGCGTCGACGGCTACGTCTCCCGCGCTGCAGAGTGTGTATGCCGTGGCGATTAAAGATGCGCTGCGTGTGGGGCTGGTTCTAGCCACCGTGTCGAGTCTGGGGGCTCTGCTGTATGACTGGCACAGTCTGAAGGGGAAAGGTGAGAATGGGAGTAGCAGTGGTCATGAGATGGTGCTTGTCGCGCAAGGGTCGGATGGAGGACAGGGGAAATAAGGACTAACAATGCAAAAGTTTAGGATAGGAAGCTTGTCTAGGGTTGGCTCGGGGGGAGGGACTATATTCGCGCATAGAGACAAAAGCTGGGCAGCTGGGCAGTAGTACTTATAATATGCTTACCAAGGTGAGAAGCTGAGATCTAACATTGAAATGCTGCTGTTCGCTACTTGTTGTGCTCTGCAGAGATCTGTAGACTATGGAGTATTGTACCACTGCTTATCTCGAATGCCCTTCAGCTACTGGGAAGTCGGTCGGAAAAGCCCGTACGTAGTAATAATCTCAACATGAGCGAAGCTGTAGGGGCTGCGAGTGTCGAAGGGTGGATATCGCAGGTCAATGAAGCGACTGAGGCTAAACTCAATAGGGTGCCCGATGTCTGTACGGACTCACCGTAATGATGCCCTAAAGCATCTAGGAAATTTCAACTTTACCGACCACATCTAACGTGAACAAAAGCTCTCTTGCATTCAACTCACTGTTGACGCCTCTATCTCATCAGGTTCTTGTTGCTTCAACCGCCTGAATACTCACAATGCCCCTCTCGACTGCCAACTTCACCACCACCGCAACCCATGTCATCCAAAGTGACCACTCGATCTCCCTCCCCGATCCGTATATGCTAGGACCCTTCGACCACCTCTACCACTTCGCAACCCCCGTCAACGCCGTGTGGATCTACCAGTCCTCGCCCTCCGTCAACTTGATCCCGGTCGAGCGACTACGCAAAGCCATCAGGCGTTTCCTAGACTACTACCCCCACCTAACCGGCCGACTGCGCATCGATCCCGCGACCGGCGTCCGGTCCATGACCCGACTCGGCACCGGGATCCATTTCTTCGAAGCCCACTGCGATGCACCGCTGCGATCCTTCGCCCGCAGCCCCTCAGCACCAGACACAGAACTCAGCGTATTCGACTTCCCCAACGCAGGGAATGCGCTGCTCGCGCCATGGGACCCGACCCTCGAAGGCGCGCAGCGCGATCCCATCCTCACCATCCAACGAACGGAGTTCGCATGCTCCTCCGTAGCCCTGGGGGTGAGGATCTCGCACGTCCTCTGCGGAGCCGGCAGCTTTCTGGGGCTATACCAGGACCTAGCGGCGATCTATCGCGCCATGGCCGACCCAGCCACAGCAGCCGGGAACAAGATTGGGTTGACGTCGCCGCCGCACCACCCGCCATTCATGGTCTCCGAAATGCTGCACATGGGAGATCACGAGCGACGACAGGCACTCGCCGACCCGCCCGCAGCCTACAGTCTGGACAACCCCGACGCGGGGGCGCAAACCCGCTCCCAGAACGAGACGGACCCCAGCACACCCTAGACACAGACCCGATCGTGGGACGAAGCTTACGCTTCTCGGCGGCAGCTGTGCTCAGTCTCAAAGCCCAGGCGGTCAACCCTGATACACCCTGCGCCCGAGTGTCCGCGTTCACCGCATTGGCAGCCCACATCTGGCAGCGGGTGCAACGGGCTCGTCTGCTCGCCGATACCAATACCGAAGGGAAAACCATGGGATCCTCCGTCTTCGGCACCAGCGTGAACTTCCTCCCGCACCTCAGCCTGCCCGACCGAACCTTTGGAAACACGGTCGTAACCCCCGTGATAGAGCTGGAGTCAACCGCGTTGACGCAGGCACCCCTCTGGCAGATCGCGGGGCTCATCAACGACCGCGTCCGACACGTCTCCCCGGCGGAGGTGCGTCAACTGGGGAGGTGGATCGCCGCGCAGCCCGACACATCGCGGATCCAGCTGAACTTTCCCGTGATGGCGGCGGCCCCGTTCATCGCGACGGGGTGGCATCGGTTTCCGCTGTACGCGGGCGCGGAGATGGATGGCGTGGCGCCTTCGCTGGCTAGTCCGGTGTTTATGGACGCGTTGTTTGATGGGATGGTGTATTTTGTTGAACCGAAGGTCAGGGATGGAGGGGTGGAGGCGGTGGCTTCGCTGCGGAGGTCGATCTGGGCGTGTTTGGAGCGGGATGAGGGGTTTGGCGGTGCGTGGGATGGGGTGTAGTTGGTGTGTTGAGGTGGAAGGGTTGGCCAGGTGTTGGAGCGAGCCGTTATCTGACTCTTGCTAAACGTCTTCTTCAATCAGGTGCAGTTAGTTTCTTTGGTTTTGAGCGATGCGGTACGGAACGTGCCGGGCCTCGTATTGGACAAATACCTTAACGGTGTTGTTGAGGTACCTGTGGACTAATTGAGATGTTACTAGCCATGGAAGAGTTCTATTAGATATAGTATGTACCTGGTAGCCTTCCACTAATCGATAAAGCTAATCTTTTGGTATCCAAATATATCCCGGGAACCGTACCTTATATCTTGTGTTATCTTCATCAAAACATGCGAAAGAGCTGCATCTACCCCAATATACCCCAATCCCAGACATCATGTTACTGAAACAGAAGTAAATACCCTAGGTAGCCACGTAAGTAAAACCTTCGAAATCTGTAAAAGCTTCTGATGTAGCTAGCAAGCTCCGAGGGAGTATTTAGATCAAACACCATATTCAAGTATACCCCTTTCTTTTGCGCCCCCCACCCCCAGCCCGCCTCGGGTCAAAATCTCCCTAGCAATCACCAGACGGTCACACTAGACACACCCCACCCCCCGCAGAAGAGGAACCCAGCGTTCCTCACACAGCATCGTCAATTGCCAAGCATCCTCCACGCATGATTGTCTCGGGATCGATCTACCGTCTCCCCCACCAAGCATCCCTCACCCCCCATCCCATATCCACCGCGACCGCCGTGGTCGTCAGCCCCGCCTCCGCCTCTCCGGCCATCCCCGGCCAGCCCCCCACCTCCAGCGTCCGACCCACCAGGTTCACGGAGGAAGTCGGCGTGCCGTACAGAGCGTGATACCCGGGCGCCCTTCGCCACCGCGGCAGTCGGGAGGCTTGGATATACCCGGCGCGGTCGCGTTCGGCAACGAGGATCGCGTCGTGCTGGCTGCTGTGGTAGGGCGGGTGGTCGAGACTATTCCAGTCCCCGTGCAGGATGTGGCAGGAGCGCAGGTGTGGGCCATCCGGGATATCGAGACGGTGGAAAAGGTTGGATATATTGCTAGAATCGATGTTGAGGGAGTCGTTATTGGCAGGCCCTTGGTCGGGGCGCGGGACAGACTGTCGAGCAGGGAAATTCAGCTCCAGATGGTGGAGGTGCGGGAGACGGCGGAGCGGGATGAGGAGGCCGTCAATGTCACTGTCACACTGCGAGGAGGGGAGAAACAAGCCCAGAGACCGGAGGTTGGGAAATTCCTCGGGGAGTCGATGCAGCTGGGCTGGCGGGAGAGTCGCTGCATCGCGGGACGACGATGATGTCCTCAGGCGCAGATGCTGCAGGCCCGCCCCGTGCGCCTCGGCCACCACCGCAACCGCGTCCGCAGGCAGGTCCACTCCGATAAAGGTGCGCAGCGAGCGGGGCAGTGTCCGGAGGAAGGCCTCCAGCAGCCCGGCGCGGTGTCGCGCCGCCTCCGGATTGATTCTTCTTCCCCTGTTCGTGAACCGCGGCATGTCCAGCTCGAGCCAGACCAGCTCGCGCAGCTGAGCTCCCCCGCTGAGAGCAGGCAGGAGGTGAATCCAGTCCACCGCAACGAACGAGAGGGACCGCACGCCCTCGCAGCGCAACTGCGTCGCCCAGAGACGACTCTGCGCGGCGCCGAACCGCATCCCCCGGAACGCGAGATGCGCCAGCGTCTCCGGCAGCCGATCCCCGTCCTCCAGCGTGATCAGCCCTCGTTCCTCGATCTCGGCCGCTGTTTCTTCCTCCTCCTTCCCAGGCGCCTCGTTCGCCCAGCGCTGCCCCCGTCGCCACGTCGACCGTCCTGTCAGCGACAGATGCGTCAGCCGCGGACTCCGAACAATCAGTTCCTTTAACGACGCCGGGCGGTGCACACTCCCCCTTCCCCTCCCCCTCCCCCTCCCCCGGCCCCGATCTGGGACCGGATCATACTCGCCGCGGAACCACTCCGCCGCGACAGACCGGAGACACGCGAGCTGCGGAGCCCCCCGGCTCGGCTGATGCAGGTGTATCCTCTGGGTCAGCGCGACCTGGGAACTGAGGATATGCACCTCCGTCGCCGGGGAGACCTCGTAGAGGCGCCGGAGAATCACCCCGGGCATGTACGTCTCGTACCACCAGCTACAATCCCCCCAAGAAATGTAGTCAGCGAGCAAGCCCACCTGAACCAGACGGAAGAGACTCAACTAAAAGCGCCGAAGCTCCCTCGCCGCCCCAAACAGATAATACAGCATCGCCTCCTGGGCATCCGACATGACGTCGAAGTTGCCACCAAACCACCCATACGGCTGGTGGCCCGTCACGACGATCGCCCGCACAAACGCGCAGCACCGCACGGGCGGATCGGGCGCGGACCACGGGCGTTTCGCCTCCTTTCGCGCCCAATCCATCCCGCCGTTGAACGCGAAATGCAGGGTCCGGAATAGGGCTGATGCGGCGACGGGGTACAGCGCTTGGCTGGTCTGCGCGAGGGCTTTCAGGGCGGTGCGGTCGGTCCAGAAGAGCTTGCGGTTTGGAGGTTAGTTTGGTGGGCTGGACAGAGGGGGAGAGAAGGGAGGGGTGCGTACGAAGGTTACGATGTGATGCCAGATTTCGGGGGGCAGATTTCCTGGTAGGGATGGGGTTGCTGGTTCGGCGTCCATGGTGTTTGTATTGGTGGGTGTGGGGTGGATGGGGCGCGGGTCGGAGAGAAAGGGGGACGGGAAACGGGGAACGGGGGAGGAGAGGGGATCTTATAGCGGGAAGACGGGGCGGGTCGAGCCCTAAATGGTGTTCCTGGCGGGGAGGCATTCACCTGAGCATAACGAGGACGGACCACGAGTGATGTCATGAATCCTGATTCAAAGTAAATCGGATGTGTAGATTTATAGGGTCAATATTCTACGATCGCGAATCTCATCTTTGTGAGTCACAGCACTCCTAGGCCACACGAGCCGCTCATCGTGTCTAGGAACAGAACAACGGCCGTGCCGCTACGCTGGCATATGAGATCTACTGCGAAACTCGGGTGTCGGCCGTTATGGAAGAAAAGTTCTTATTTCTCACTAATACAAGAGATCTACACAGAGAGAGAGAAGGAGGCCAGCGACAAATCCACACGTCTACGGCGCCGCCGCCGTCGTCACCGTCATGGTCGTCGTCCCCGTGGTCATGACACACAGCTTCTCACACTCGATCTGCACATCCGAAGAAGCTTCCTCCATACACTCAGCGCGGGCCTTGGGGGTGCTGGGACACGAGGCGATGCGGAAGTTGAACAGGAAGGTGACGCACGAGTAGTAATTGCCGGTGACGCACAGATCGCTGAGGGCGGTGGTGGTGATGACCTCGGTTTCAGTGGTGGTGGCGGTGACCAGCGTCGTGCTGGAGCCCGCGCATTCGGTCAGCTCGTAGCCCGCGACGTCGTAGATGGTGGTGGACTCGCAGGCGATCACGTCGCTGAAGAAGTCGGTGAAGGTGTAGGGGTACGGGTTGTTGGCGTAGTCGATGGAGACGGTGGTCGAGGCGCCCGCGCAGCTGGTGACGGTCGTGCCGTCGCTGACCTTCTTGGTCGTCGAGGCGCACGCGATCTGGTCGCCCAGCGAGTCCGTGAACGTGTACGGGTACTTGTTGGTCGAGGTCGAGGTCGGCAGCACCGTGTAGCCGCACGGGTTGCTGCCCGTCATCGTCGGGATGTTGCTGGCCGCCCCCGTGCACACGCAGAACGCCCCGCTAATCCCCGCGTCCGGGTCCTCGCCGATCACGCACAGCGGGTCGCTGGAGGCTGAGGCGCTGGCTGTGGTGGTGGGAGACGAGCTGATGGTACACGCCGCCGCCGTGGTCTCGGTGTCGGCCTCGTCGCGCCGCTTCAGTGCCGGGTTGGCGTCAGCGGTGAAGTCCCAGGTGATGCTTGTGGAGCACACGCTCGAGTACTTGCTTTTCAGGGCCGCGTAGCCCGTGAGCATATCGTTGGCCTCGTCCAGCGCGTTGGTCAGGCCGGAGTTGCCGGCAATGGTCGTCAGCAGCGCCGACTCCGCGTCCATCACCGTGATCAGCGTGTCGATATACCCTTGCACCGTCGTCGTGACCGTTGAGTAGGTGTTCATGAAGTTGGTGAACTGCACTGCAAACTTCTTGGTGTCGGTGTCGGAGTACGTGCTATCGAGATTGGCGCTGATCCAGTTGTCCAACGCAAGCCTGGCAAGGGAGAGTGATTCGCCGTTAGTATGACTACAAAACACACACCCGCATAGCGAAGACTCACATCTTGTTGTAGATCCGGGCGTTGGTCGATTGCATGTAGTCATTGACGTTAGTATCGGTGATGACCACACACGAAGCCGCCATCTGCCAGAGCAGCTCCATCTTGGAGCGGAACTTGGTGCGCGCTCCCATCGACTGCAGGGCATTCGTCTCGGCGGTTCCCACCCAAGGCGTGGTTGCCTTGATGGCTCCAACTCCCTTCGTGTTGGTCCAATTCTTGAAGGTCTTGCCTCCGTAGTCCTTTTTGGCAATCGCCGCCTTGAGGCGATTGAGTACCTTGCTGATTCCAATGAACTCAAAGTAGTCATCCGATGCAATGGCCGAGTAGATCTACCAGGGAGAAAAGGTCATGAGAGTCAGCGGGAGAATGTACTTGGGCCTCGACGGATACTCACGCTCTGCAAGCGATTGCCGCAGCCGAAGAAGATGACTTCGGCGTCAGCGCACGAGAAGGTGCTCGTGGTGGCACCGGTAAACATCTGGCTGAAGAAGTCCTTCAGCCATCCCATTTCCCCTGTAACACGTGGTCAGTTTCATGTCGATTGTTCCAAGGTAAGCTGAGGCGAGGAGATACTCACAGGCATGGTCCATCGTGGCCACGTCGCCAAAGTCCGTCGGCAGGTCAGCGACAGCCACCTGGGTCACTTCCACCGCACAGCCCGCGGCCGTGGTGGTATGATACCACCGCGGCATGTCCGTCTGCGAGCCTACAATCAGACCGTTCGTCTCACTGTTGTACCAGTCGTATCCGTTGGTGTAGGGGGGCACGGTGACGGTGGTATCCGCGCCCAAAGCGCATTTGCCCACCGATTTGATCGTCTCGCGCTTGGCCCCTTCGCGTTTCTCAATAAATTTGCCATGTGCACCTGGGGCCCTGGCCGGCGCGGTGGTCATCCTTGCGCTCGCGGGCTCAGTCCTTCGGAGTCCGGTCACTGTCGCAGTTGCTCTTGCTGTTGACGTCGGCATCATCACGGTGCCGGTGCCAGTCATCCGGGGAAGATCCGCGGCCACTCCACGACGTTTCAGGTCGATGGACGGCCACGCATACTCGGATTCCGCCAGCATCGGCCAATCGTCCTCGTACGAGGCGTCATCGTCGCCGTAGAACGGGATAAAGTGCCACGCACATGCCTGGCAGCCCGAAAAGCTATCATAGTTGAGCGCCAGATCCGCTCCCGTCGCCACGGCGGGACAGGCGGCCGTGGTCTCCGAAGTGAAGGTCTTCGTTGTGGCGGTCATATCGCATCCGGTCACCGAGTAGCAGGTGGTCGAGGTGCAATCCGTGGTCGCAATGGCGGATTCGGTTGCAATGGTGCAGTACACGTCGCAGTTCGAGGTCGTGGTCGTGCTGGAACATGTCGTAGTGGTCGAGGAGTCATCGTCGTCGTCGCCATCGCCACTGCCTCCACCAGTAATGTCTACCCCGATGGGGCAGATAGGGCAGTCAGAATCACAGAACAGTGCACCTACCACGCAGGCTCAGAGGTTAGCTTCTCTGTGACATGAGGAAGAAGGGAGAATAATCACTGACAACCAGTACCACATCCCGCACAGCCCGCTGTTGCCGTCGGGCTTGGAGGCTTGCCACTCGTCCATTTGGTGGTCTTGCTGTTGAGCTTGGTATCGTGAGTGGTGTCCGTGGTGCTGGGATAGACGACCGGTGTCACCGTCGTAGTCACGGGAGGCAGAATAGTTCCCGAGATCACCGTAGTTGAGCCACCCAGAGTCTCGGTGACAGCCGGCTCCACGTAGGTGTAGTCGCCCCAGACGACGACGTTGGACGTCTCGGTGGCGGTGGTAGTGGCAGCCGACACCACGGTGGTGCCTCCGATGGTACTAGAATCATGGTCAGTCACATCCAACAGCCGGGGTGGAACGGGGGTTGCGAGCACTTACGGAGTCCAAGTAATAGCAAACGGTGATGGCTCGACCGAGGAGGTCAGCCAGATCGTGCCAGTGGTGCTGCCATTGGGGAGATTGACGCCCCAGACAGGAATTGCGGTCGTCTGCACCGGAGGAATGCTGATGATGGTTGGGAACCAGTAGCTAACGTGAGAGGTGACTGCCGTCACATCCCCGCCACTGGAGGCGGACGTCGTCTCAGTCACCACGGTAGTGTAGGTCAGGGTGGTAGTCCAGGGGGGCAGGGTGATGGTTGTCGTGCTGCTGAGGGGCTGAGGGGGCCAAATCAACGAACATCCGGGAACGGCCGTCACTGATGGACTGTCTTCGTCCCAGATTGATGGATTAATGTACACTTCGCAGCTCGATCCCTCCGAGGCCGAAGTCGACCCGTTGGAGGTGAGCAGGTCGATCGCCCAGTCGGCAATTCCCAAGAAGTTGTAGCCCTCGTAGAGTTCGGCGCGGCTCGCTTTGATATCATCGTCCATATAGCCCGCCCACTGGGTGTCGTTCCAAACCATAATGTTGGAGTTCGAATCTTCGTCAATGTACGTATAAACCTCCTCTTCTTCCGCAATCCCTGCGAGCTCGGCATTGGAGATATACCCAGCAGTGTCCGTGCAAGCGCCTGGAACCGCTCCCGAATCCGGGCCGGTGAAGGTGCATTCGGGGCCGTAGCAATCGGCCTCAGTCATTTGGAAGGATCGGGCGTAGCTCGCTACTCCCACAGCCACCATATTCGAGGGCACGCCCGCCTTAGTGATCATCGATAAGGCACTGACAGTCTCTGTCAAGTTCACATGGGACCGCAAGCAACCGCCTTGGGGACAGCCCGGATCAGCATACGTATTGTTCCAGTCCCACTGCCCGTGCAGATCGTAGGCCATCAGAACAATATAATCCACCACCTCACTGATGGCCATAATGGGAATGCCCTTCAAGTACCAAAACGAGGAAGGTGCCGTCGTTGAGATAGTCTTATCCGGGGCATCAATTGCCATCTGCATCTGCAGCTCCAGAAGAAAGAGGAAGAAATTGGTCCCGTCATCCGTACTGTCGGCAGGAATATCTGGAATATCTGGCTCAGCAGGATACTCCCAGTCCCAGTCCACACCGTCGAGATCGTAGGTGGTGAGTAGATCAATGGTATTCGTGATCAGGGTAGCCCGGTTAGTGCTATCGGAGACTGCAGACCGAAAGATGTCGTACGTGTCCGCGTCGGTCGAGAAGTCCCATCCACCCACAGTGATGATGCGCTTGACTCCATCCAACTCGACAAAGTCATTCCACTGATCTTCCAGGCTGGAGATATTATAGGACAGGTCTGCATTCAGCGTGGCGAAGGACATGTGGATATGGGTGTATAGACTCGTATCGATATCCGCAATCATGGTACGCATACAGGCGCGCTCCACATCGTAGCCCTCGAAATATCCAATCTTAAAGACCTCGCTGGGAGCGTCACTCTGTACAATCTCGGTTCCACAGTTCGAGATACAACCGTTCGTGTTATTCGCGGCCGTGCCCGGGTTGCCTGTGGTTGACTCGGTCGGGGTACAGAACTCTGCCGTAATACCACACTGCCCCCAGATATCACAACAGGCGTTCAGCGGGCACTCGTTCAGGGTACTAAGATTTGTTCCATATGGAACACTGACTGTGCCATTCACTTGCGGCCCGCAGACGGCGTTGGCGATCACCGCAGGCATCGGGGGATAACCCGAGCTCAGACACATGTATTCACCGACGAGAAGATCACCGCAGCCCAACCATCCCCATGTCTCGGTATTGTAGCTCTCGATCTCGTCCTTGGTCAGAGTATATGTGGCGGCGAGGACGTCGCAAGAGTCGCCGGTCTGAATCAGGTATGAGTAACAATAACCATCTGCATCAGGCGAGGGGGCATAATCTGGAGCGGATCCCTCCGTGCAACAGATATACTCGCCCACAGTCAGGTTCGAGCATAGGGTGGAACTGGGGTTGTAGGTACTGAGCTCAGTCGCTGTAATGCCACACTCGGTCGCTAGTGTCGCACACGTATCCCCGGAAACCACCTGCACTGCCGTACAAGTCGTGCTGTCATCGTCATCGTCACGCGAGCGAAGCTGACTCCGGGCATACCGCTGACGAGCCCAGAGACTGGTGGAGTTGGCTCGGGCGTGTGACACAGTGGGGATCGAATAGGTGAGATTCTGCCAGACCGTGCTATCATCCAGAGTGGTTATGCAGCTACTGTTGCGCCACGTCTGCACCGCAGTTTGAGCGGCCGACAAGTCTCCGCTGGCACTGATGATGACGCCGAAGGCGTACCGGGCACTGTGCTGACTGCTGCAGAGCTGCACCATTAGAGTTTCGGAAATCCCCTTGTCTTGAATCTCTTCAATGAGCGACTCAAGAATGGGAGCAAGAAGGTTCTGGCCGTGGAGGCTGCTGCCCATATACAGACCCACCGTGGTCTGTCCCGCGAGGGCAAAATTGATGGTCTCATTACAGGCAGCCGACGGATTGAGTGTCTCGTAGGCCAGAAGCTGGGTCAACGCGGCGACCGCGTCGCTATCAGAGGATGCTGCCGACGAGGCCGTGTCGCGGGAAATCTGCAGAGACGAGACCACGGAGGTCATGTTGGTAGGCATCAGACACGAAGTACTTCCAGTTTGCGCGGTGGTGTCAGCAACCAGGTCCGCCGTGCAGCCACGAAGACCGACTCGACTCTGAGACTGATTGACAGTGGTGTATAGAGCGAATTGCAGTAGCATTGTCTCATCACACAGAGAGAGCCGGTGGATGCCGGGGTAGACCGGCCAGGCCGACGAATCGAGTCCCAGGTCAGTACAACTTCCTGGACAAGCAGCGCGAAGGAACTCCCATGACCGCGACGGAGTGTAATTTCCCGCCACTACGGCAGCTTTCAGGTCCTCCAAGTCGACCGTGGCCTTTGGCTCAGAGGCCGACCGTGTACTGATTGGGTTGGCACTGAGAAAGGCCGACAAGGCTGACTGAGCATCGACACTGTCTGCGACGACCCCTGGACCCAGCAGGGCTAACCCAGTCGTGAAGGCTTGGGTCATGCGAGGGGGCTTCATGGTAGCTCAGACTCCGAAAGCAGAGTATGTCGTTTAATCAAGAGAGAAGATTGAACAAATGAAGGTATCCAAAGAACAAAATAAAGAAATAGAAAAGAGAGGGAGAAAGAGAGAGAGAGAGAGAGAGAGAGAGAGAGAGAGAGAGGAAAGAGTGACAAAGAGAGAACGTGGGAGGCTATAGGAAATTCAGGGTCAACATAGCGACTGTGAAGAGCTTGAAGCAATGACAAAAACAGTGCAGCGGGCAATGCGCTCGCTTTATACCATCCTCAAAGTCGCCTCATCTCGCGCACCCCCCTCCGCCGTCAAGACTGTAGATACTAACACTGCCTCAGAGGACATTACTCGACGCAACGCTAAAGCACCACACAACCACACCAGACGCCATCGTCTGTAAGTTGACTTACGCAACACAATCAATCCATACTGGACCAACGCAAGGCTATCCTCTCATTTCATTTTCCAGGTGGAACCTATGCTTTGGCTACTAGTGCAGGAGCAGACTTGAGCCAGCGGCATGCATGTATCTGCCCCGCCTTCACGCCACTTCTGCAAACCACGAGGCATTCGCCAAGTCAGAACGAAGTTAGACCGAAAGAAACTTAGTCTTTAGCCCCCAAACTGCCTATTCCATGTGCCGTGAAAAATTGAGAGATCAGACAATCGATCAACCATATATCGCTAGCTCTGGGACTAACATTGAGGCTAGCTCCGTCCTGCAGGATGCCCAGGATGCCCAGGATGCTTTTGCCTCCTTGTCATTCTAGCCTGGACTATGGTTGGCTCTTGGCTGTCGTTGGGGCTCCGCGCTTAGCGAGCTTAGCAGAGCTTCGCTTATTGTATTGAGGCTTGGCAGGGGGGAGACTATGCCGAGTCAGGCAGTCAATGCCGGCCCTGAGTGCCAAGAAGTTACCTATCATACTGTTCCTAGTACTGTTCCTAGTACTGTTCCTAGTACTGTTCCTAGTACTGCTCCTAGTAACAGACCTAGTAACTGACCTAGTAACTGACCTAGTAATTTACCTTCTACTCCGGCCATCCTTTAACGGTGGAATAGTGGGAGGGTTCGCATTTAGAATAATTCTAGGAGGTGTAGTATGTGCCTGACCGAGCCTCCCTCCCTTTTGGGCTCTATATAAACGATACGTCGGTTCATCGCTTTGTTCGGCAGTCGATCAAGTCTCCTGCACCCTTGCTGGTCGCTTTCTCAACTAAAATGGCTTTTAACACCCTTATCGCATCAGTTCTGGTGGCGAGCCGTCTCACTGCGGGATACTTGATCGCCCCCTCTGGCACCGCATTTCCCGGGGCAAACTCAGACTGCAGTGAATGGGTTACCTACACGACCGGCTTGACCTGCGCCGACATCGAGGCCACATACTCGATCACCGAAGAGGATTTTCTTGCATGGGTAGGTCAACTCTTGCATCCCGCGACGTGCAGGGTCTGACACATGAAAATAGAATCCCTACCTCTCGCTACTGTACACCGACTGCAATTTGGTTGCGGGCTATGACTACTGCGTGGACATCGACTTTGAGACCTTCGGGACCACATCGTCCTCATCAATCTCGTCGACCTCGTCCACAACATCGCAGACTTCCACTCCATCTGTCGCGAGTACATTGATCACAAGCACCATCTCTGCTTCCACGACCGGATCTGCGACCGTGGCGAGCGCGGGATTCACTACACCTTCGCCCATTCAAACAGGCATGACGGCCACATGCGACGAGTTCTACCTCGTGGTCTCCGGAGACACGTGCGCGGCCATTGCCTCTAATGCCGGTATTGCACTGTCCGACTTCTACGCCTGGAACCCTGCGGTTGGTAGCAGCTGTGCGGACCTCGACATCGGTGATTATGTGTGCATCGGGGCAACGGGGAGTGCAATCTCATCCACAGCAGCAACAGCCACGGTCACCAGCAGCGGTACGGGCATTGTTACGCCAGCCCCGATTCAGACCGGCATGACCGCCACCTGCGACGCGTTCCATCTCGTCGTCTCCGGAGACACGTGCGCGGCCATTGCCTCCGATGCCGGTATTGCACTGTCCGACTTCTACGCCTGGAACCCTGCGGTTGGCAGCAGTTGCGCTGACCTCGATGTTGGTGATTATGTGTGCATCGGGGCGACTGGGACTGTAACCACAGCCACAGCCACAAGCAGCGGCACTGGCATCGTCACGCCCGCCCCGATTCAGACAGGCATGACCGCCACCTGCGATGCGTTCCATCTCGTGGTCGCCGGAGATACCTGCTCGGTCATTGCGTCCGACGCGGGGATCGCACTGACTGACTTCTACGCCTGGAACCCTGCTGTCGGCAGCAGCTGCGCTGACCTGGACGTGGGCGATTATGTGTGCATCGGAATTGAGGGAGGCACCACCACTGCTACTGCGACGACAACATCGGCAACGACAACCGGCAATGGAGTCACGACTCCCACTCCGATCCAGACGGGCATGGTGTCGGACTGCGATTCCTTCTACTATGTGGTCACTGGGGACGGCTGCTCGAGCATCGCGAGCGCGGAGGGGGTCACCGTGGCTGAATTGGAGGAGTGGAACCCGGCCATTGGGACGGATTGCACGGATTTGTGGACCGAAACCTATATTTGCGTGGGAATCTTGTAGTTCGATCCGGAAGTTATTGTACCCCAATGTAATGTATAGGCGAAGAGGTCATTCGGGCACGCGGCTGAATTGTTCTCGCATTTTGGTCTATATGCAGTTTCGAAGTTGGTTTTTGAACATGTTCAGGTTGTTAAAAGGGACTTTTTGCTTAATCGACCCTTTGTGTAGAATGTTTCTCCTCCGGCGCCATCTGCATCAACACAAGACCCGGCAGCACTAGAACTTGTTTTTCTTGTTTTTTCCCCTTCGACTCTCAGCCAGCTGGATTATCTTAGATTTAGCCTTAAAGCTCTTCGATTCTTTCGGAATCAAATGCCAAATCCGGACAGTACAGTACTATCCAATCTAACTCTCCCGGAAAGTGTCCGGCCTTGCACTATTGAAAAATCATGGTCCCTAAGTTAGTCCCGACCAGCCCCTGCTTGTCGGAGATTAGATTAGCGTAATTAGCACCTCGTATCCAGCCGCTCCTCGTGGCTCGATCTTAAGTTTGACGTTCCTGCAGGACTCCTGCATCCTGCGTCGGAACCGAATTGTTTTTGGCCCCCATGCACTAGTATATCCAAACTATATCTTAGCGGATCCGAACAGACCAATCCAAACCGAGGCCTGGAGGCTAGAATGGTGAGGAGTGCAGAGATTTATCTGAGCTAAGGGACGTGCGGCGGAGGTAATCTTACTCTTAAGTCGGTTGCTCAGAGCTTCCGCACATTGACGTTGGTGCATCCGACATACGTTCTTGTCGGGAGAGAAATATGAAATGCTCTTTGGAACCTGTTAGCCGTAAGTTACGGATAAAGGATGTTACCGCCGCCGTACTGTATTGTACTGTACTGTACCTAGTTATACCTGTCAGCGGTCCACTGGTCATGCTGCTGCTCACCGCCCACCCCGGTGGTTATCTCTGTAGCCTGACGGCCCTGAATTGTCTACCTATTCACTTATCCACGTCCCCGACGAAACCTTATCCACCGTGCTGCGCTGCTCTAGTACATTCATCTTCCTCAAACCTAGATGAACTAGCCATAATCACTGCAACACGCACCTAATCTTCTCATTAAACTTCTCTTTCTCCTTAAGTCACGGAATGTGACCGCTCTCCGATTGCGCCCAACCATACATACCCACAAGAATGCCATTCTGTAAATTGCAGTTCCCCGACTCTTTCGTCGGATGGCTCCACCTCCTCACCCTGACCTACGCCATCTTCATAATCCTATCCCAATGGCGCCAAGAACGTCTCCAAAGCCGCCTTCGGGCAGCTCCCATCCCCCACCCCCCCGAACCAGACCCCTCAAAGCAAGACGAAGCAGACCCCGCCCAAGACATCCCCGTCCCGCGCCTCCCCTACAACGAAACCACCCTCGTCGCCCTCATCACCGAGATCTACCGCACCTACCAGCAACTCAACTACATCAGCCCAGACGAACTCATCTGGCCCCCAGCCCACGGAGCCGGCCACGCGATCAACGAGCCCCTCTGCGCGGCCCTGCACCTCGACCCCGCCGTGATCTCGCTGATGAAGCGCCTGCCCTACCCCCGGACCTCGCGGCTCGCCGAAACCGTCCCGATCACCCCGCTCTCGCGCGCCTTCGTCTACCTCGAGGACGAGGAGATCCGCGGCGGTCGGGACCCCAAGCGGTACGGGCATGTTGACGAGCTGCGGGGGGATGTCTTGCGCCCGCAGGAGATCGCGCTGAGCTGTCCCGCGGATGAAGGGGAGTGTTGGATTTTGGATGTGGCGGAGAGTAAGCCCCCCCCCTCTCCTTTCCCCTCTCTTTATTCCTGTTCGGGTAGAGGCTGTATGGCGAGAGTTCGAGCGGTTGATCTGGAGATGATACGTAGATACCATTCGAGTCTGGGAGTGGGATGGGCTCCAGTCCAGCGGCAGCGGCGACGACGCCATTGACTTGCGCGCGTATCACGCCCACCACGCCCCGACGTTTCTATCGGATCATTTGGAGAAGCTGCGGGCGCTGCAGATGATTCCCTGTGGTCACAGCGGGGCGCGGGGCTACTGGGTTCTGGATTCGGGTGAGGTGGTGTGTTGCCCCCCCCTCCCCTTTCTCGCTTCTTGCTTCTTCCTGCAATCGCGATGCTAAACTGCAGGGCAGTATCCTCGGATCAAGAGAACGCTGCAGGAGCAGTACGGCTGGCCGTATGATTTCCGGGAGGCGGAGTGGAAGGCGGCGGCGGAGGAGATCTGGGAGCGGCTGTTGCCGTTTTGATCCGGCTTTTTAGATGAGGGGTTCCACCTGGATATATGCACCGGGTGATGAAGAAGGATGATGGTCTTGTATCGTTGTTAGGCTTATGCTAAAGTATAACTTACTGGGCTACACACTTGGTAAGAATATAGTCTGGCCCGATATACACACCGAGGGCAGCTGACCTACCACACTTACCCACGCATCGCATGCGTAAGGTACCCAGCCTGTCCCCGTCGAGATGTCGAAAGCATCACGAAAATCCACTCTTAGGGCTGAGACTCCTGGACGTGTTATTCGGTACGTGACGACAGGGGTCAGCCTGGA